>NW_015091141.1:1588145-1620368 GCF_001431845.1 Calidris pugnax
CGGGGGGGGGGGCGGGGGGGCTGGCAGCCCCGGTAGCCTCGGCCAGTCCCAGCCCCAGAGGCACACACACACGCACAGAGAGGAGGAGAAGCCGCCGCCGCATCTGGGAATATGAACGCCCCCCCCGCGGCAGGTCGGACCGCCTCGGCTCCATGGTGAGGAGAAGGAAGAGCCCCCCCGGGCCCGCGGAGCCGCCGAACGGGTAGGATGGGGGGCGAGGGGCCGAGCCGGCCGCGCTGCCCCTGCTCCGCGCCGCTCCGCCGGGCTCGGCGGCTGCCGTTGCTCTCGGCGGCTGTCGAGCGCTTCCACACGCCCGAGTTTGGCCGGGCGATTTCTCCGGCAAAGACGGCCCGAAGCCCCTCGGGAGGGTGCCGGAGGGCTGCCGGGGGAGCCCGGCCGCTTTTTGGGGCGGTTTGGGGGGGGTTCCGACGGGGCTTTCCCCCTCCCGCCCTCGGCACAGGTTGTTGGGTCGGGACAGCAAACGAAAGGGGATTTAGTAACAAACAACGGCGGCCATGTTGAGAGGAATTTCTGCAGCTAAACTTCTCCCCTCTCAGCCCAGGGATTTCTCTGCCTCTCTGGGGGGCTCCCTGGCCTGACTTTGTGTCCCCCTCTTTTCTCTCTCTCCCCCCAACAGGATGACAGTGAAACTGGGAGAGAGCAGCGGGGAAGACGGGGTGAAAAAGCTGGGCAAGAGAGCAGGAGGAGATGAGGAGTCCCTGGAAGAAGAAGGGGCAGGAGGAGGAGAGGCAGCTCCAGGCAGCAGCAGCACAAAGAAAGAAGAGAAGATTAACAACAACCCAAACAGCAGCCCCCCACCAAACCCCAGCTTATCACAGGCCCCGGCTTCCCTCCAGCCCTCCCACAGCCAGGACCAGCATCATTTTCTCAGGTCCAGCGTCAGACCTCAGAGCAAGAGGCTGAAGAAGGATTCCCAGGCATCCTCTTCGGTTGGCAGCAGCACTGCTGCAAAAGGCAAAGGTACTGTGTCTTGGCACCCTCAAAACAGGTGGGCGAGTGGGGTGACGGGGTGGGGGGACCCCACCTGTAGGTTTGGAGGTTGTCATTCTCCTCCCGTGGATGCTATCTTTTGTTTGGCTTTGGAGAAGGTGTTTTGGGGCTTGTTTCTCATAGTAGCTGAAATCTTCTTTGTGTCCCAAGCTTCAGCTTCTCTACTGTCCACTGTCCTCTCTGCACTTAGAGAAATGGGGGGCTTGGGAGTGTTTAAGGAGGGGGGAAAAAATCTCCGTTATCGAAGCAGACCTTTAATTCCTGTATTTAATCTCTCTTGAGTTTTAGGAAATTCCTGTATTGTGCTTAGGAAATTAGACTCTAGCTAGCTGTGTAATCAGGTGGCTGAGCTCTGAATTCTGTTCTTGCATAATAACAAAATATTCACCGTGTGCTAGTTAAAAAAGGGGAAAAAAAACAACCCACAAGACATTGGTGATTTCCCCCAATTATTTCTATGACCAGTTTACGCAGAGAACTATTTTGGAAATGGCAATGGAATACATATATTGACATAATTCCTTCTAAGGTTTTTGTAAGAGTCCTGCATTATTGTTGCAGAACAGTTTGGGCATTTCCATGTAATTTGAGTTTTTAGTAAGATTGCTTTGTATACACCTGAATGTCTGTATGTACATGCATACATGCACACACTTTTTTCACTTTAGCATTGTAGATAAAAATTGGATTTTTTTCAAAAGTCTTTCTTGAGTAGCAAGAAGACAGTAGGGATGTTTGATTATCTTGGTGCTATTGTGTGTGCTCAGCAGTTACTGGGCGACACCTGGCACCACAGTTGTGCTGTACTTGAGACTAATTTTGGATATCTTGTACAGAAGCACTCAAATGTTATTTTCTCTTAATTTTTGAGTAAAACAACACTCAGATTTCTTCGACGTTTATAATAACAAAGTTTACTCGTCTGCTAAAATGAAATAATACTCCATGTAGCATATATGTGTCTTGGAGATTACCTCACTGTTTGGTCCATCACAGTGGTATGCACACATGGGACTTCAGGTAAACATTATGAATTATGACGGTTTTGTGTTGCAGTAATAAAGTGGTGCAAATTATGATATTTTAGTTACTGCCGTATCACAAAAAAAAATTCTTTAACTCAGTTGCTTGATGGTTAGTTTATATAATTGACTACAGTATTTTTTTAATACCTTAGTAAGTCCTCTTTAATCTCTTAAACTTTTTGTTCTAAGTGAAAAACTCCTATGTGTGATGTTGGAGGATACAGTTTTTCTCCCAGTTGCATTAAACAGATGGAATGCCCAGGAGTGTTTAGCTGTAGATAATTGTTTTATTGGTTGTAAATAGTATTCCAAAGAAACACCACCTTGCATTTAAGTTGACAAGTTGAATAGATGCATTTGAAATTATTCCATTGCTTTGAAAGTGTATACACGTGTGACCAAAATACATGTATCTTTGTCCATGTGTATATTCATGTTTCTATATTTGTTCGCAAACATTTATTTCCAATTTTAGACCAGCAGAATGATTTTTAACTAGGTGTATCAACACAAATGAAAAGCAGACTTTTTTTATTTTGCAATTCAGATTCCAAAACAACCCTAATAAAATTATATACACAAAAAAAATATTTCAGTAATTGGTCATAGATAGTGCTTGTAATCACTGTACCTGACTATGTTGTCATGTTTGGGGAAACTACTTAAATCATTGCAGGTGACAGTCAGTGGTAGATTTATGGTTGTGCTTTCACTTTTTGAATCGTGGGACCAGCCTCAGCTCTGCCCAGCTAGTTTTGATGTGAATGCGTTAAAGTTGATTTCTCTGATAGGATTGAGATTATAACTGTCAGATCTTGGAAAACAGAGCCACGGAGTGGGATCCTTTCTGATTTGAGTTCTTTACAGCCCCTTACACAGGGCTGCATACTGAGAGGTTCTCCAGGCTTGTCTGAAGTCTCCCTAATGGAATGTCTTGCGATCAGAATTTGTAGGGCTTTGCATTCTGAGTGAAGTGTCTCTCAGAGCTTCCAATAGGGATATAATGGAATTATATCCCTGGAAGATTACTAATAAAGATTGGACTCAGATCCTTCCACTTGCTGTCCCACCAACTTTCTCCTCCCTCTGTAAGTATAAAAATGATAAAAAGCTCGAATGCACGTGCTTTGGATCAGCTCAGAAAACTGGAAGCTTTTCCATTTTGCATGTTACCGCCGAGGTGATAGCTGCAAAGGTAATTTTAACATTGGCCAGCAGGAGTGTCTAGACTGCACTCACGCTTGGTCCAGTGAAACCAGAAACTTGTTTTTTTGTCATAGTCTTTCAATAATGCTGTGTAACCCTTAAAATTTTATTAAGGTGGTTCTGGTTTTAGAATCAGTGTATTCTTAAGTGAAAACTCTTCCAAAGGTTATCATTAAGGAATGTAGTCAATGAATTTAATTTCCTTCAGATTGCAGTTACTGAGCAGGCGTTGGCTTGTCCTGGTCATGCTTTTAAAAGAGTTGAAAATAGTATTTATTTTTTTCCTGTCTGTTGCAGGTGCCTTTTTACTTTTGGCATTTGTCCCTTTTAGGGTGCCTCATTGTAGCAGACAAATTATTGATGAAGTAAACTTTAGTGTAAAATGTAGGAAGAGTTTGCCCACTCAGCAACTGTTGACTTTTACACTTTGGTTCAGGGAAGATTGTTAGTAATAATTTTCAAGTTCTGCCTAGTAGAATGTATAAGTGTATTGCTAATTTTCAGATTATCCTGATGTAATATTTAATTGCGGTTTTGGGTTCTGTCTCTTGCCTTTTGTGTACTCAGTTGCACTTTTGCATTTAAGGCAAAAATAGTGAAATAAAGTTTGAAAACTGTTTCACTTCAAAAAGAAAATACGTCTTGAATTGCTGAAAGATTTATCAAATATCCTGTGCAAATATCTAAATCTACACATTATTTTTTTTAGAATTATTATTTTCAAATGTTGGTCATCTTTTTATTGTATTTTCAAGTTCAGAGTCTACACCTTTTTCATCTAATGCATTCCTTTTGAAGTAGGAATGCTTGGAAGTAAGTCTTTAAGTAACTTGCATGAAATCAGAGGAGCAGGAGCAACTTGGAGTAGTGGGGTGGAGGCAGTTTGCTATGAGTGTTCAAAAGCAGGGCGTTTATTGAAAGAGAGGAAGCAGACCCATGTAAGGTTTCTGAAAAAGAGGTATTTCTGAGAGTTTACTTCTCAAATACAAGTACATCCCACGGTTGCTGAGCACAGGTTTAGAGATGTGTTTCAGGGCTTTTCCCCGTGAAGTGTGAATGATTAGACTATGTATGTGTATGTTGTGACCATAAGTAATATATGCAAAGCCATACAAAACATATGCAGAATACACTACTGCTGTCATGTGCAGCAGTTTAGTTTGAACTAGAGTAGAATATTCCCATTGTCATGTTTTTATCCATTTTCTGAATGCAGACTGAAGTCAGGAGGAAATTTTAACAAAGTCTAATGGTGATGAGCTGAAGCTTGATGATGTCTTCCATGCCATTCCTCTAGATTTATTAATAAAATGTGTAGAATGGCCCAAACAAGTATTTGGATTTGTTTTCCAGTAATAAGCAGTTCTTTCTTGAAACAAGAAGTATTCAGCTGAAAGCATTAATTGAATTAAAACGCTGCATCTTGTGACGTTGTATAAAACTTGCTAGAAAGCAGTCCAGTTTGTTTCAGCCCACTGAAGTTGCATGTCCTGAAGCATGTCAATTAAAGTAAATACTGTCATCTGCTGTGGAGAGGATGTATATACCAAGATACCTGATGCATGTACTTACAGTACGATTTTACTGTATCTTCCCAAATTTGCAGAATGCATTGTAAACTTCATTTGAAATGTCATTCCTCCAGCATTATTTCTCTAGGGCATGAATGACTGTTTAAAAACTACTGGCACAGTCCCTTGTTCTAATATTCTCCTTAATTCTGTTGATCTTGTTTATTCTTGGTACTTCCCCTTCCATCCTACCCTGACATCCTTTCATTCCTTCTTTGCCCTCCTGTTTACCGCAGTCCTCCCTCCCTTCCTGTGAAAGTGGCTCAGGACCAGAATTCTGCAGTATCTCACCCCGCACCACAGTAGGAGGATTTTTCTCGTGTGCCCCGTGCAGTAGGTACTGAGCTTTGAAAGGTGCCTGCCTGCAAGGTTGCACAACCCTGTAGTTGAGGTGGAACTTCATACTAGGCTTTATGGGTGTTTTCTAATGGAAGAGCAAGGGAATAATGATTTACTGGAGATGGGGGAGTAACCAAATTTATAATAAACTATGTTTATTTTTTACAGCTATGCTTGGTTAGCTCAGATACTGCTGCATTTCATATGTTATATATTAAAAATATACTGTCTGTAGAGAACCAAGCATTCAGTATAGTTTTGTTTGTAGACTTCTGTTCATAATTGACTGTGTATATGTTTAAACACATTCAACTACATTTTGATTGTGTAAATCTCTAAATAATAAGAGGCAGAAGAAGCTGGACCAGTCTGTAGCCTTGTAGGACAGTTGCCTATTGTGTTTAAAACTTTGGATGTTGGTTGATAACAAGAACACTATATGGTATAACTGTGCAATATGGCATAAAGTGTCCTAGTTTTACCCTTCGTAGGAGTTCATGCTATTTACTGTGGAGGCATTCGAGGTAGAAACTTGTTTTCCAGTTATAATGTTAGTACTCAAACTGAAGTGTTGACTTGGAGGGAACATGCCTGCCTCTCTCCCTCTCTCGTCTGTTCTCTTCTCAGCTACAGTTCTTGGAGACAAACGCAAACTGGATCCAGCCTGCAGCTTTGTTGGGTTGTCCTTCCACGGAGGAAGTGGCTTCACTTAAATTCTTAAAGCACACACTTCAGGGATCACCTGATTCATTTCTTCAGTGATGTGGTGTCTGCCATTAGAAACATACGTGGCTAGAAATGGGGCTTGTTTACCCAGCGATCGGAAAGAAGACATCTGTCTTCCACTGGTTTTACATTAAAATCGATGAGTGCATGCTGATTGAGGAATGCTCTGCCATGAGAATATCAGAATGCATTGGTGGCTTTCTGGAAAGTATAGATTGTAGCACCTTACCCTGCTCTCCTGGCAACAGGTGTTTTGATGCACATTTCGTGAGGTAGCTGAGCAGAAACGCAAGTTTTTGAGAATAAAATAGTCAGTTGAAGGTGTTTTCTGGTTTGGCCTCCTTAATGTCAATCTTTACCAAAGCCACTTTTGAAGGTGATCCTGTGTAGTTTAGCCTTGCTATTGGTTCCTGTAGAACCCGAAAGAGAAGAAGGAATGTGCTAAAGGAAACTTCTGGGCATGTTACAAGTTAATATTTGCATCCTACGCTTTGCAGAGTGAATCTAGCATCCTAGCGCTCTGCATTTGGCCTGCGGCACTCGACTCTGTGAAAGTACCGTCTCAATTATAAAGGTATTCCCTGATGGATGTCTCACCGACAGTTGACTGGTGCCTCCTGAAGAAGTTGAGATTTTGCAAGCTTAGCCTGTAGAACTCCAATAAGAGAACCAGCCTGTGTGTTGATGTACTCGGGTGTAGTGGCGATTGACTCTGGGAATTCCAGCTTCTGTGGCTGTGGGATCTGTTGCAGAAGATATGAATCAGCTGGCATGTAAAAGCTGCCAATGGAAAACAGAAAAGCAAACACAAAGATACTACATAGAGCCTGGAAGGAAGAACTTCTTGTGGCTGTAGCCATGATAAGACACCAGTACTATCAGCAGCTCAGTTACTTGATATGCACAGTGTTCCATTGTTTGTCATTTTCATATCAGATTTTTAAATTGCAGTCTTTAAATCCCTTTATATAATTTTTTCCAAGTGTTTGTGTTTTGATTAGAAGTACAAAGACGACAGCTTATTCTACAAAAAATGTAGCTTCACAGATAAATGAAATTCTAATAACGGGTCATGTAGATGGGTAGAGAACACTGGATAAAAGGAATGAATAAGTTTCTCTGTAACTTTGGTATTCTGATCTGTGATTGTGTTGGGGGTTACAGTTCAAAATACTGAGTACAGGAACCGGATGTCTTTGCAAACTGTGGGTTGAAAGCTGAGTGAAAATGCTGAGGACTTACACACATCCAAACTCGTTGCGTTGTGCCTCTTATGTAGGTGCTGGTGCGCCTGTGTCCTGGAGCAAAGGGAAGGAATTGTTGTAGCTGTAACTGTGTTGGGTGTCCAGTCCAGTGGCCAGGTGATGCGGGTTAAGTAGACAAAAAATGAGCATCCTGTCTTTGTCTTGTCTTGAGTGATCTCCTTTTAGAAATGATTTTACTTAGAAAAGCCCCTAAGCAGATTGTTAGAGTGAGTCCCCTCCTCTCCAGCAGTTCTGCAGCAGTAATGCTACGGCTGGCCTCAACGGACCTTTTTGTTTTAATGTTTTGCTGGAGTTTTAAGTAGTCTGTTGTTGGGAATTAATGATGATCATCATCTATCATTAGTGAGGGGATGTTGTTAGCAGTTTTATGTGTTACAAGAATTTCATGCAGTAAGATTGAAAGAATGAATTTATGGGGTGTAATTTCACGATATATGGCTATTTTTACTTTTGCCTTTTATCCTGAAGTGGTTTGTAATACCAGGTTTTAGAATATACTGCATTCCATTGCCTTACAGAGATCCAGTAAGGGTGCATCGTGATAACCCAATGATAAATATTACCATGCAGTAGTAAGAAAGTTTGTGCAAAGGGATGATATAGCAAACTCCATAATTCCTGGAAGAATTAAATAGCTTATGAGATCTCTGTAGAGGCGACAGGGTATTAGAATTTTTAGATCTTTATATATAATACTCTAAACAATTGTCTGGGTAGTAATTTATTTGTGTTTAAAATAAGATAAACAGTGATAAACTTCTCAGGACTACAGCTGGTCTTGTAGAATAGCAAGTATCTATGAAAGGAGCAAAAGAGCAATTATGGGCTACGTATCCTTTGTAGAAGTTGAATCAGTGGAGTCCTTAGCATAGGTTGAACTGTTCGTGTCATCTTACACATACAACTAAGAGGAAATCTACTGGACTCTACTGGACTACAATTTAAAGTTCTCACTGATGCTTTTGAACAATGAAAACTTATTGTGTACCAAGTGTACTGTACAATCTTTAGAAAATCCTTAGTAAGATCTGAACTTTAGGCATCTGCCTCTAGGTTTTTACTTGAGTATGTATACAGTGATGTAAAAATATAATCCCAATCTCTCCCCAAACCCCAAACAAAACCAACCACCCAACAAATAAACAAATAAGCCCCCTAAGCCCCGCATTTGTGGCTGCTCTAAATGATTTCTCAGAAAGTTAGAGGTCTGCGGTCAAAATAGTAACTCAGAAATAGAATCCTATAGCTGTCCTCTGGTGAAGGAAACCTTTTGCGTTGGGAGCTAGTGGCAACAGGAGATTGAAGACTTAGAGTGAGGACTGATGTGTTTGAATTCCCCCTTCTTGACCGAAGATTTTAAATATTAACATCTGTATTTCTTTACCATGCAAATTGTGATATTCCAACCTATTTGCAGAATAAAGAAGCAATTCTGTATCTTAAATTTGTTGGTTTTCTTCATGGACATCTATTAAAGAGCTCAGGTTTTTCTTACGGTTTCATTTTTTTAAAGGATTTACCTTCATAGTACCAGAATTAAATTGCTTAACTTTCACTTATTTATATTAGTCTCTAAGCCATAGTAGGCCTATGGCACTTGATTCTTCTGATACTCTTTTTTAAAATGATATTAGGATTATCAAACTGAGACATCCTTGTTCTTGAATGGAATACATATATATTTTTATGTGTATATATATAGAAACACTGATTTTGTTAGGTAATCAAACTGCTTCATATAATTGAATTTTAAAAGATGACTGAACTATTTAAGACTAAAGATGAAAGAGAGAACTGTGCTAAGTATATAAAAGTTTGGGAAACTAGTTGGGACTGCTGTATTGTACAAGCTGGATTTATAAGCGAATAAACTAAGGCAAGCCGCTTTATTGTGACATAAACCACAAACAATAAAGGACAGAAACTGGAGAAGTGGAAACTGTAAGAGGCATTCTTTGTAATGAGCAGTGTATGCTTAATGTTAAAAGGAATCTGCTATATTAAGTATGCTCCTGTATTGATAAGAGCAGCCAAATCTTAAATAATACTTCTTGGCAAAATTGAGGAGTATACATTTTGGAAATGCAGGTTGCTGAGAATGCTTACATTTTTATGGAAAAAATGGAGTACACCTTCTGGGAGGTCTCCCTGGTTTCTGGATTAACATTCTGGTAATCCATTACGGTGTCAAACCAAGCATGATGTTTGGTTTGATTTCTGTTGTGAATAAATCACAGGTTTAAGGTTAGTTGATAATGTTTCTGCTGATAAAAATGTCTTTGAAAGACTAATCGTTTCAGAGGTGATTAAAAGGAAAAAAGAGGCTTTTTCTTCTGAGTTAAGGTGAGGGAATGGAATCTTACTGCATTATATGTAGCTCTCACCTTCCTGCAGTTTCTCCATCCCATTTTCTTCCCTGTCCCCTGTTTATCTAAACAGCAAATTCTAATTCTATCAGGCTTTATTCTCATTTGAGTATTTCTGATCCTTGTGAGTTTTTTCTGACCCATGTTATTTGAAGTGCTGATAACTGACAAAGGTACAATCAGGTTTATACTTCTGTGTCTTTTTCCAGAAGCCACACCAGGATTTGGGGAAGCAGAATGGGTTGGGACATGCCATCCTCGAGCTGTGTGTCAGAGATGGTGCTCTTTATGCTGAGGGTCAGACTCTTGAGAACTCATTGTTGCGCGATGAACTACAGTAGACATCTTTCAGTCCTTCTGTTAGCACAGTTATTTTGGAGGCAGTAGGGTCAAGATCAAAGACAAGGGTATGAAATGACATATATTTTCCCATGGTCGTTAGTTTGCTTTATTGGTGACATCAGTGCTTGGTTCCCCTTGGCTGCAGAGCCCAGCAACATATCAGCATTAGAGACTCTGTTGTCTTTTAGAGGTTGCTTTGGTATAGTTCAGTTTATCTCTGGAAATACAAGATTAAGCCATTGAAACCTTGGTTTTTTGGTCCTTTTGATTTTATGTCTTTATAAAAAACCTGGTTATTTGCCTATTGTATTTCAGATGAAATATCTTGGAAAAATACCTGATGTAGATGGGAGTGGTGAAGAAGGAGGAGATTCTGAGTTCTTCAGTTAATCTCTATCCACAAACCCTCTTGTCTTAGTATTCACTCTGGTCATGCTTTTTTGCAGCAGCAGATAATGGAGGAACAGCATCTGGTGGCACATCAGGAATTCCTCCCAGCAATCCTACTGGCAATTCCAAGTCAGCAGCAAGGAACCTGGGCTCCTCAGCTGGAGAGAAGGAGGAAGGAAAGAAGGTCAGGCGGCAGTGGGAATCGTGGAGCACAGAGGACAAAAATACTTTCTTCGAGGGACTGTATGAGGTACATGTAGAGGAAAATAACAAGCTCAGATGACTTCATTTAGTATCTGGATATTCCTAAAGAAGGTTGATTCAATTGAGATTTGCAGGAGCAAAATGCGTAAGTAAACACATGCATTTGTTTGCCCATGCATGTGTGTCTGTGCAGTTGGCTATAACCCAGCTGTCAATCAGAGCCATAGTTCAAAAGTGTTGAGCTTTTTTTTGTTTTGAAATAACACCAGAAATATTTGTGAGTTTCATTCATGAATATTTATAATAATTTAAATTATTTTTCAGTTATGGTTCTGTTTCAAATGAGACAGAAATAAATATTATCCCCATCTCAACTTTAAGAAAAAACACACTTGTGCTGTAATGTGTGCAAACAAGAAAATATGTTCTAATAAGAATTGTAGGCACTGTCTTTAGTATTTTGCCATGAAAACATCTGTAGTAGCGTTGAGAGACAAAGAAAAGTTAGATCATCTTATCTTTTATCTTGTATGATGTATATGATGTATTCCTGGCTGTCCTATTCTTACCATTATTTTAAGAGCACTTCTGTTATGAAAATACATACTAAAGGTGAAAAGAAAAGAAGTGGTGGTGGGTTTTCTTTGCATGTGTGCATCTTTTTTAAAAGACTTTTTTTAGCGGTAGGCATGATTCACATGTACGCATTCTATGGACAAAATGAACATTTAAGCACTGATTTCCTTTCTTAACTCCTCTGACTCGCAGTAGTGTTCCTGGGAATCATGTAATTTTTAAGTCCCTTCATCACCCAAAGAAAATGGGGAGGGTTTTGAATTCTGAGGAAAAAGTTTAAAAATTTGCTCTAAGATGGATTTGGGGCTTGGTTTGTTTAGTCCCTCACTTCCATTCATTTAGTGCCACTACCTTTCAAAAGAGGTTTTCACACTTTGTGTTTAAATCAGCTCCAACCTGTCTTGGATGCTAAGAAACTTCTGTAGTAGCAGGAGCTCAGTGGTAATATATCTAAAATTAAATTTTCCTCTTTTGAACTACAAGAATTCTTATTAAGAATTAGCTAGGTGTCTCATTTTTATTTTTACCCTGAGAATAAACTTAATGACCTACAGAGTAAAAATGTGTTTTCTGTAAGAAGTTCTTTACTTTTATTTTTAAAAATATAATCTTATCCTTTTATTATTTGAAACTCAAATTTGGACTCCTAATAATTGGACAATGAAATTTACTGTAAATAAAAGCGAAGCTGCTAAATTTAATAGGCTTTTTATTCACCCTAGTCACAAATGGAGGTAGGAAGAAGCAGGGGGAAATGCAGACGAAGGTAAGGAAAGCTAAGTGAGAAAGTCGGTATTTTCAGTTCTGGTACTTGCCACGTTTATGAGTAGAGGTTTTTGGTTTGGTTTGGTTTTTTAAATTTGCTAGCAACTTACAGCTTTTATTTTGAAATAGTTCAAGAAATTGGAAAATAATTTATTTGACATCTATAATACATTTTATATACAACAAAGGAACCAGTGTCATTCCTGTGCCATTTTGAGTTCTGATCATTGAGTTCTGATACCCGAGAATTTTATGACCATTGAAATCTAATGTCCCACAAAGAACCCTAAAGTCCCTTATGTTGTTTGAGTTGTCTTATGACAAGATAGAAGTTTAGTTTTGAGTATTTGGTTTTATTCTATTTATTCTTCAGCATGGGAAGGACTTTGAAGCTATTCAGAACAACATTGCACTGAAATACAAGAAGAAAGGCAAACCAGCAAGCATGGTGAAGAATAAGGAACAGGTCCGCCATTTCTACTACCGCACCTGGCACAAGATTTCAAAGTACATTGACTTTGATAACGGTTAGTATGTGCTGAAATGGGATTAGTGTCAAGCTCACAGTCTCAAAAGGGCTGGAGTCCTATGTTTTAGTGACATTATGGAGGGTAGGAAATGGTGGAGATGAGAAAATAAATATTGAATAGGATTTTGGTGAACATGTCTTATTCTTATTAGTATGGCCGTACTGAGGTTTGTATTTTTGGAAAAATGCTTCTCAAAAACTGGTATTTGTATCACTGTTTTTATATCCGTTCACCACCCCATCATAAATGCTGATCCTCCTATTAATTCTAGGGGAAAGCCAGGTTCAAGGAAATGTTTTCCTGTTCTCAGGAGCACACCTTTGAGGACAGCTACCGAAATGTTAGTCGGGCCTGACTTCATCAAACAAAGACTCCAGTGCTACTTTGTGCTTCTTGGGGGAAGGCAGAAAGAAATAAATAGTCTGATACAGGTGTAAATGGTGAAGTATTTGCTGACAATTTAAATAAGCCTGAAATTGTATCATTGGTTCAGTAACTCTTCCCATTCTTTTCCCTTCTTTCCCAGCTTGTTGAATGAGAAGGAAATCAGGAGGTCATAAGAACTTCTAGTGCTGTTTTGTAACAAAATAATAGTAATATATGATTATTGATAATTGATTCAAGTGCGTACTATTCAGTAATGAGCAGTGAGAATTCAAGTCAGTTTGCACGTAGCCTAATCTGAATAGCAAGTTAAAGAAACCTATTTCAGAGTGAACAGATTTTACTGAGACCCAGTTCTTTTGGCTTTTTGAAGGTATGAAGATTGTCAGTTCTCCCATTAGCTTCTTGATCGAGTAAAGGTCTCAAGGGCTTTCCTATCCTTTTGATGTTATATTCTAAGTTGCATAAATCATTGCATGTTTCATGGTGGTTGAATTGTTTAGTCTCTAAACAATTTTCTCTAACATCAGCAACAGTTTGGATAATAAATTCATCTATATCATTTGTGACCAGAGCCTCTCAAGTTAAAAATAAGTCATTAACAAGAAATGGATGTGACTAGAAAAAACCTAAGGGAATGCAAGATAGTGTGCAATATAGTCTCTTTAGGGAATTGTTTTGTCTGTTCCTCAGATTACGTTATCTAGAGGAGGACTTATATATCCAAAATACCTGTCATAAAGATATATTTTTTAGTTCCTTTTCCAAAACAAGACAGCATTTTAAGATCAAACAAGTGATTAGTTTCATATTTAAAAATAAATGTTACAGCAAACACATGGAAGAACTTGAAAAAAAAAAAGTGTCATGGAAGAACTTCATCTGTTTTCCGAATAACGTAAAGTTCTGTATCTGTAACTGTAAGGTCTGAAATCTCACTCGCTGGAGGAATGTCAGAATTAGTGCAGTAGTTTGATTGGCTTTAGTATTGGTAGAAATATGCGTACCTGGATTTTGCAATTAAATGAGTCTGCAAGTCAAAGAGAACTGAATTATTCATGAGTAGTCAAGAATAAGTATTTTCATCTGACTTGTAAACCACTAGATGGTCTTTCCGTGCTGTCATAGGTATTTAGATCTATTAGCAATAATAATGTCCACATCGTGTGTATTGATGAGAAACGAGGAAAAAAAACAAGGGTAAAGTTGAATACAATGTGTGCGATTCTTCATATAAAAATGTAGAATCAAGAATTTGCTTTAAATCTCTAAGGTGCATTCACGTGTGTCTTCTGGAAAATTCAGACCTACTTCTTAATTTTCATATTAGAAACAGTTCTATATGCATTTTCTTGTGGGTGTCTGGATATTTACTTTAGAGATTGTAAATAGTTACATCATACTAGAGTTAGCTTTATTATGAATTAGCTTTATTTTACATATTGAACTGTTGCATAATTGTTTAAATTCTGTGGAAGCTGCTTTGTTGGTTTTTTTTTCTGTAATCTAAAAAATATTGCCTTTCCCAGATACTTAGGTCACCAAAAGGAAATAGGTGAACCTGTATCATTGTAGTGTTTCTTGAAACAACTTAGTCTTACCTTGATGAGGTGTTTGTCTCATCATTGAAAATACAAATCCATCTCATTCAGTGTTGAATGAGGATCTGCATTGTTGCTGTGTATCTGCAGTCTGCATCTCACCCCTGTTCTGCTTTTCAGTGTTTTCTCAAGGGCTGAAAAAATCCTCCCTGGAGCTTTATGGCTTAATCTGCTATGGGGAACTAAGGAAAAAGATTGGGGGATGTGAGTATGAATGACTTAAAATTATTTTTACGTGGTAGAATCAGAAGTGTCTACTCTTGATGTTGGCAATGTCTGGTACAGTTTCACTTTTGAGTTACTCAGAATTTGTGTTCATTGTATTCTCTTGCAGTAATCTGTGGTGTCGTTGTTTCATTAAATGTATTTTTATTGTTGAAGACTATTTTAGTCTGTTGCATTAGTCCCCTTTTTATTTGACATATCTTTAGTTTTTGCTGGCTGTGGAATGGAGTGCATGTAATACCCACAGATCACAGGTAAATGTATATGCAGCTTATGTTATCTGTTGCGTTATTCTTGAAACCTAAGTAATTAAATGTGTAAATAATATCATTTGCAATCAAAATCTGGGGTGGTGCTTTTCTCTAGCACATTGTCTAAATCTTTACTTACTGAAACCTGAAGATGAAAAAGCATTATAAATCATAATCTGAAATAATAGCTTTACTGGCTAACCAGGATACATTCTGCTCTTGTCGGTCCCGGAAGCTGGTCTCCCCCGAGCGGAGCAGAGGGGCAGAACCCCCCCTGGCCCTGCTGGGGATGGGGCTGGGGACGCAGCCCGGGGGCGGTTCACATAGTCTTTATGGCTTCCAGAATAGAGATCTCTAATGTGGCTGATGTGGGGAAGGGGCAGAGGAACGTGCACTGGATGCAGTGGTCCATGCAAGTGTACCTTCTTATCTGTGTATTTTTTCTTTCATTTGTCCCCAAACTTTTTGTAGATGACTAACACTGACGTGTTATGTCATAGTGCATCTTCTACATGTTTTGACTAATTTGTGAGACGTGGAAAATCCTCAAAATGCTTTCACTTCTTTGTAAAGTTACCTACAGTCACCTAAAGTTACCTAAAGTCACTAGTTACCAAGTGAAAAAGACAAGAAAGATGTAATGCTGGGTGTGTATAATTCCTAATAGAATCATGGCATTTTGGCAGATTTTTTTTTTTTCTATATTATTTCCTCACCTGGTGTTTTCACTGTAAAGTGTCATTGAAGGGGATTGTTGTGAATTTTCATACTGACTTTATTCTGTTTGTTCAAAGATCTTCAGTGTGTTAATTCATCTTGGAGAAGGAATTTTGAACTGTTTAATGACAAAGAAGGTGCAGAGGCAAGACAGATTGCATTGTCAGTAGAAATCAGTATTAGTATTTCTTCCCTATATCCACACCTTATCTTAAAAACATCAACAGACTCTCCTTGCTATGACTGGGAATAAGGTTTCATACAGTCACCATGGCAATGCATGCACATTCAGTGCTTCTGTCTTTTTATAACTTGGTACTTGGTTATGGATTTTACCTGATCTCACTTGGAAAATTCTAGCCTCCAAGACCAACTAGGCTTAAGCCGTGAGCCTCTACTCCCAGTTTGAGAGGTCTGCTCTGCAGCTGGTGAAAGTGGTTTCTCTTTCTTTTTTCCTTCTGGGTTTTTTTTTCCTTTTTGCCCCTCTTCTGGTATTCACCCAGTCCCATTTTCCCAGAAATTGATACAATTTATGTAGAGCTATTGAGACGGGAAAGCATGTCAGGAATACTCTCAGCAATGCCAGAGGGAGGTTAATTGTTCAATAAATAGGTCTGGGCATAACTATCATAGGGAATATAAATCAAGCTACCGTAATGCCCATTTAAAAATGGCCTGTATAATGCATAGAAAAGAAGTGTGGGCTAAGTGTGTATTTTATTATTTTTATTTCCTTTTTTTGTTGCGTTTGGTTACGAGATGGCTTGATGCTCTTTCATTATGCCATGCTGCCTTAGCAACTGAGATTGAGCAGGAAGATGAGGAAGCTTTTCTTTTTAATACCACAGTGTCAGATTAACACCCAGCAACCCAACATGACTGTAGCACCTAAACTAGGGTCACTTAATCCATCAGTAAAACGTAATTTTCATGGAAATCCTTGGATTGTGTAAAGCTTCCACATTATGAAAATAGAAACTTTTCAGAAAGGGTATGTTATAGCTCATTTATGCACATCAATTCAATGGGAAAATAAAATGTAACAGTTTTGAAAACCAAACAGGACACGAAACCAGGTCATGACTATATCACTTTAAATCCTAATTCACTGTCTTATCCCATTTCATGTAAAGGTATGGATGACAAGAATGCAGCCAAACTCAATGAGCTCATTCAAGCTGGGTAAGTAAGAACTTATTCCTGAAACGCTTCAGACTGTGTTGTTCAGCAGCTTGATTGTTGAATTGGTCATCCAGAGTCTAGGGGGCATTCCTTACTTTTTTTTTTACAGCTGCAGTTTGACATTTTCCATTCTATATTTGGTTTTTATAGGGTTTTTTCCTCTCTTTTTCCATGAAGCTATTAATTGTTATTAGTAAGAAATGATGGGTGAAGTGTGAGAAGGTAATGAAATGAGAAGTCTTTACAGAAGTTACGGCATTGTAACTATGTTTCACTATAGGGAATATAGTTCATCTCCAAACAGTTCTGCCAACAGTGCTTACAAGTCCCAATGTTCAGACCAGAGACAGCACTTCCAGTGTACCATAGGCCTCAGCCCTCCAGTCGCTTCACCTTCTGCTTGACTTGAAGAAGTATTCTCTTTCACCTCAAGAAAGAATTCTGGGATTTGGGGGTTCAGTCTTGGCAATGTACTTTTAGAATACAGGAGGGGTTAGAAGTTGCTATGCTTTTAGAAATGAGGGAATACCTGATGTATTTCTACATAAAATTTTCTGAGCTGGTCCTGCTTTTAGAATTTGTGTATTTGTGTGTTTTCCCTCATATCCTGAGTATCTCCAGAGTTCAGGGTGTAGGCAGTCACTTTGGTCTCTGTGTCTTTCTAATACTGGTCATCCAAATAGTGTAAACCGTAATAAATGAGACTGGTGGTTTCTAGCAAGCCGTAGCTTCAGTCTAGCACTTTGAATGCATAACATGAACAATCTTAGGCAGTTCAGAAATTGCATAGGCTCTTGGATGGGCTTCCTTTCTACCAGATGGAGGACGCATCTTTGCTTCCCTCTTTGTCCTGCATCTCTTACCCCATGTGGTAAGTCGAAGAGGAGCAAACTGTAGGGGAAAAAATGTCCTCATTTTCATCTTCATTACCACTCGGATGTCTAAACCATCTGAATTAATTCCCTGCATGTGCAGGGCAGCCTCATATTTGACACAAGCAAGCACATTACATATATCCCATTAGATAAAACTGTCATCTTACTCAGTGCCTTTCCAATTCTCTGATCCCCTTCTCTATTTGTAAGCTGTTGTTTATTTAAGTTCCTAACATGTTTCAAGTGTGACACTTCTGCTTTTCCTCTGACTGCAATGCACTTTATAAGGCTTGTCACTATGTTGAAAGTCTTGACTGAAACCAGATCAAAAGTGATTAAAAATGGGGAATGTGAACACGTGTTGTTCTGATGATCTTCCCCTGACCTAGGTAAACATTAGCCTCGTTTAATTGCTAAGAAAGATCAAGAGAGGCCAAGATTGTGAGGAGCTACCTGGCAGTTTATTTGCAGGACAACTGTAGATTCTGGAGTTATACATTGTAATCCAGTGCTTATTTTGCTTATGTTACACGTCATCTCTGACTTTCTGTAATAATTACATGGTGCATGGAAAAACAAATAGCCGTTTGAGGTGCTTATAAGAAAACCATATTTAAAATCTTCCTAGCTTATAACCCAGGTGCCTGAAAGCTTAGTCAACTGGTTCTTTCAGGTAATAGCAGAATTACTGCGTGAGATGTGTCCCTGTTTGGTCATTGAAGATAAGGCCGTTCACTGCTCTACAGCTTTGTACCTGTCTTCAGAATTTCAGTAACCTGTAAAATCAGGCTACTCAGTAGCTTTTGGTACAGTTGTAATTGGATGTGTCAGGGATCTTTTAGAGAATAGATCAAAGTTTAGGTATTTATAAATGCAAGAGGAAGATAAGAATTGTTCTGTCAGCTTTTTTAGCTCATCAGAGGGGTTTCGCATACTCGTCAGCACTGGCCCACGCGAGCTGCTGAAAGAAGTTTTCAGAGTCACTGAGGAGGACAACTATGAAACAAAACTCCATTAGAAATTATTGGGAATTGGAATCACTCTCTGTCCAGTCCTTTGTTGCTATCTTTTTGTTAGAGCAATGATATGTTGCTGGGTTGTGTGATTAGGATATGTAACAGGAAACAAATATACAGCAATGTATCAGAACTGCTCAGAAACCCATGGTTATAAACTTAAACCAAAAGGGTTTTGTTTTGTTTAACTTCTAGGAGTGAGATGTTTTTATTTAACTTATGTAAAGATAGTAAAAAAACCTTTAATAAGAAACTATATTTAAGGAAGTTAAATATTTTCTGGATATGTTTGTAAATATGTGGGATTTGTGGATGAGGTTTAAAAAAAAAACAAACAAAACCAACAAAACCCCAAAACACAATGAACACATAATTAAAGAAATAACATAAATACACAACAGTTGAAGCACTGTACTACTCCGTGTCTGTTAGCATATGTGGATTTGCCCCCCAACCTGAGGCTCTTAATATCACAAGTAAGAAAAACCTTTAAAGACAGAAACTGTTACCAGATATTGATTGCTGTGTCTGGGTCAGTTCCTGGGTGTGCATTGTGTGGGGTGAGAGTGGTCCTGCATTGCTTGCCATTTCCTTGTAAAAGCTGTTTGACATGCTAAGAGGGAATTTGTAACTCCCTAAAAACCGTGATAATAGAATTAACTGAAAAGGATCATTTACAAAGCCAATCTTTTTAAGTAGGCAGAATATGCTCTTGGTGTCAAGTTATACTATATTTCTTAATATGCATCCAGTAGAATAACTTTTTTAAAGATTTACCATTTTCTGCATTTAGAAACATCCAGAGTCTGGGTAAGAGAAGAGAAGGAAGTACGTATTTTTAAGATGACTAGTTCTGTTGCACGCTGTCTCCTTTTTGCTGTACTTTTCTTTTAAATTAGTGGAGCTATTCTCCTTCCAGCCTCCCGGCCATGGATTTCAATTAGGAAACTACAGTCTCTAAATATGTCTAATTTTGTGTTAGTTGAAAGAATAACTTACTATGAGATTCTCCCTAGAGTGCTTGAAACCCATCATACTTCATGGAAAAGTGAATTATGGGAATTATTCCTGACTCTCCAGGCAGAGCACCTAAAGTTGTAGGGCTAGGACACTACTTCTAAAATGTATTTTCGGAAACAATGACAATAAAAGCATTGAGTGCTGTAGTGCCAAGGCAGAAACTTTTACATGAAGCTTTTACTGTTGTTTTGTCAAATTTTTGTGTGCTCTATGTTCCTTCATTTACCGAACAGTGTACTTTGCTTGCTAACTTCTAAACTGTGCCGTTCTCAGTCAGTACTCGGGGAATACAGGAGTTCCTGCTCCTCTATCGGTTTTGCGTTTGTTTGCTTTCCTCCAATATGATTTTTCTCATAAATTTACATATATATATATATATATATTTTAAGTATCTTTCCTGTAATGTACTTGGGTTTTTCACACTTCTTTTCTGGCTTTTAACCTAGGTTTTGGTGGGTGCTTTGGGTTTTTTCCTCCCTCTGCCTTTTAGCACAGGTATGAATGCAGCCAGGAGCCTGTGATGCTGCTCTGCTCCTACGTGAGCTGCCCGGTGGCAACAGAACATGGGCACCTGCAGCCCCAGATGCAGCTGGGCAGGTGGCACACAAACCAGGAAGCCTGTCTCAGTAATAAACGCTCTAGGGCCAACTAGTTAGGCGCTTTAAGAGAAACAGAAAATGTGAAAAATGAACAGCAGTGCTTTCATTTTCTCATTTTTTCTTCTTTTGCTTGATCAAATCTGCTCAGCTGCTCTAGGTGGGTCAAATCGCCTTTTGAGCATTCAGTCACCTTCAAGTCATGTTATGAAGCAATTCCCACAAAGCTTGTCTGTTTTATATAGTCTTATCAGTTAATCTAAGAAGAAATCATGTTTCTCCCCACAATCTCACTTACACCCTTACAGTGTCAAATTTAGAATAATAATAATGATGCTATTCCTGACTCTTCGCTTGCATACAGCTACTTCCAGGGCACATCTGATAACAAGGTGTTGCATTAGGTAACATTATGATGCAGGAGAGTCTCAGCTTGCACAAGTAGTCAAAAGAATTTGCTGTCCTGAAGTAGTGTAAATTTGCAATTTAGCAGCCTGTTTCAAGGTGCATTGAATTATTGCATTTCTTTTCACTGTTTTTAGTGGATTTTGTAATGAGGCTATTATGAAACCGCGTTTTCCACTAGAACAGGAACAGACATATAGGCATATCTTCATTAAGCAAAGTAATAATTACAGCAGTTCTGATTGCTGCAATGCTGTAATTAACTCCTTGCAAGAATAAGGGAGACGGTAATTTTGGCATGTTCATGCAGCAGCATTGTTTTCTGCACAACCGTTCAGTCACAGTCCCAAACTTGGTGTTTTCTGGCATTTTCGTGCATCCTGTCATCTCAACACGAGCTTCATAAAATTCCTTGCTGTGATTCCTTGCATTAATGTTAGTAGAGTAAATGTAACTTTCATTGAATCTCTGTAGCAAAGCATTTTTGTTGTGAGTCATAAGGATGTTACACAGTTTTATACTAAAGTAACATGAATAGAGAATTCCAGGAGCTATAGTAAAAGTTGAAGAATTTTAGTCCTCAGCTGTTTTTTCGGTTACTGTTCTTGGAGGAAATAATAATAAACACTGTACAAAGTACTGTAATACATATCTATAGTTTTTTTATTTACTGCAAATTCTCTTAGTTCTGCCAGATCCTTCAGGTTTTGTACCAGGCACTTTTATACCAGGCTGATTCCAAAGTATGGGCTCATGAAGAAAAGTGGATATTCTCCACCTAAAGATTCAGACCCAAGAGAGAAGTTGTCCAAACATTGATGAGCTGAATTTGAGAGCAGCAGAATTTATAGCTGAGTTTTACTGTCTTTATACATTGCAGTCTCAATTAATTTGACATAAGTGGGTTTGGATTGATTCAGATCGATCTCGTCCTCACTCTTACTGAAACTTGGTTTATTTACACATTTAAAAAAAAAAAAACACAGTGCAACTGCCTAGGTGATTAAATATACTTTCAGGAGATTTATTTTCTAACAAATGCTGACTTTATGGTAAAATCATATCTTCACTTTAATATAATGACAAGGAGCACTTTGAGCCTCACACATTAAGACTGAGGTGTCCATTGTAATGACCCAGCCTTTGACTTTTCATCATTACTGTATCTCATTGACTAGGTGTCCACAGTTGTTACTATATCCTCCTCTAAGAGTCTTTCCACAGGCAGAGACTAGCCATTGTGTTTGATGGGACCCGCTATCTTCAAACAACTCAATTTTCCAACAATTCCGGTTAGGGTGAGGTTGAAGGAGGAAAGGTAACAATGCTTCTGTTACAGCAGCTGCTGTTGTTGCAGATGTGGAGATAGGAAGTACTATTTTAATCCAGGCAAGTAGCTCCTGGGTCTTTTTTATTTTTACTTAAGTAGCACTATTGCTACTTTCACTTGAGAGCCTTCTCCTTTATTTGTTAGTTACTCCATCTCTACTTCTGTGGTTAGAAAGAATGAGGGCTAACATACTCCCTCCAGCTTCTGGGAGCTCCGTGCAGTTTGAGGAAACTTGCCCTCCCAGCCCTGTTCTGAATCTGTGGAAATTCACAGCTGGGTAACTGAAACTTTTGAGCTGCTCACCTTATCAGCTCCATCTTCTCCACATCACTTCTGCTGCCCTCTTGCAAATTTCCCTGTCAGCACAGTGTAGGCAAGAGATCTTTCTGCCTGATGTTGTTTTCCTTACAGCATAGGAAAAAAACCAGATCCTGCTATAGGAATGAATATTCTTTGTGATTTCTTTCTTTTTATGGTAGGGTTTGTGTTCAATCCTGCTGCTCCTATGCCGGCTGATCCTTAGTGCTTGAAGCAATAGGTAGTAAATACTACCATCAGTAACAGTTGGTCTCAATGCCTGCCTTTTAAGTCTCTAAAAAGAAAACAGGGCTGAGGGGGTGAAAAAATCAAGTAGTTCCACTGTGTGAAAACAAAAATGGCCTCTTGCTTTTAAGGATCTTTAGAGCTGTTAATGTGGTATCGAAGCTAAGAGCCAGTGAAGTCATACTGTAAAAGTTCAGATTCCTGCACAAGCTGTTAGATCTCATTTCTGCAACAGATTTACTGTTGACATTCCAGAAGATAGTTTTTCTTCCCATAATTAAGAATTAGGAGTACAAAGAGATGACTAAAGCAAAAACCACTTGTCTTATGCAAAGTTAGCTCTGAGGGTACTCTTCAACTGAACTAATGTAATTCTAGTCTGCTTTATAAAAGACCAGTCCCTCTGTAAGTGTTTCAGGGAAGTCTGGAAGAGGAGAGTCACAAGAGTAATGAAAAGTAAGGTCATAGAAAAGATTGAATGTTCTTGTGAATCTGCACTGCAACCCCCTACGTTTCTTTGTTCATCCCTGTAGCCGTGTTTGTATTGGACTGTGTCCCCAATATGTGTGTATTCACAAACTTTTGTTTATGGTGCCTGTAAATACTTCTCTTTCAATGTATTCAGGGCTACGACTGTTCGTTACAAAGGCCGAAACCTTCGAATCAAAGCTCCGATGTGCAGGGCTTTGAAGAAACTCTGTGATCCAGATGGTAAGTAAGAGACACTGGAATGTGAAAGGGTTTTAACAGGTGGTCAGAAGAATATGAGAGAGCGTGGCCTGTTTTGGTGTGTACATTACTGGCAGGGGAATTTGTGCTATTTCACATTTGTGTTGGGCACAGATACTTTTTTTTTTTTTCCCCTTCCTTGCCCCTCAATAAGTAGAATCAGTGCAGTTTGAAAGTCTGAAATCCTGTACTTGTTCAAAGTTTCCAGCCACACTGCTTGCTCAGCTGGAAGCTCCAGTACCACTGCAGTGTCTAAGGAAAAAAACAAACAGTGGAACAGGAGGTAATCTAAGGAAGCAGGCTCCGCTTGCAAAACTGAGCTGCTTAAGTTGTCTGGAGGTGATGCTGATGTTTGTGATGCTTTTTTCTCATGTACCTGAGCATATAGTGTTCTGACTGAGTTGTCCTTGCTTTGACCCACGCCCTTTGTGCTTCATCTCCCTTCAGGCGTTAGTGATGAAGAGGACCAGAAGCCAGTACGTCTTCCTCTCAAGGTTCCTGTGGAGCTGCAGCCACGAAATAACCATGCATGGGCTCGGGTACAGAGTCTTGCCCAGAATCCACGGCTTAGGTAACAAAGAACTGATTGTGGTGCTCAGAATAGAGTAGGGAAATACGAGTAGCATTCAGGCATCTTCCTTTCTCTTCAGGGTTCTCTTGGCCAGTGGGGCAGTTCATCTTCGATAATGCAGTTTGCCTAAATGTGCTTATTCTGAAGGCTTTGTCCAACCAGAGTACGTAATCATTGTAAACATGATGTCAGACTTGAAAAGTAGATTACCATTGTTCAATATATCTTTCAATTTGAGTAATGATCTAAGCTATTAGAGTTGGAGATGACTGTACTGTGTGCTGCTTACACCCAGTTAGTTGTCAGAGCAGGGTGCAAGTAAAATGGAGGTATGCAGCATGAGTTCGACCAAAATTCGTGTCAAATGTGTACCCTGAGACAGAGGCACAGGGGAGGGAAGTAAAACAAGAGTCAGGGTTGTCTGCCAGCAAGATTCTGAATGTGTCAGCTGCAACCCAGTGATACTAGCAGAAAGGAAGGTATTTGTAGTTTGATCTCCCTGTAAAACTTAGCTGGTGCTGCTGTTTCAGTATCAGCAATGGCTGTTCATCCTTGTACTTGCATCTAGCCCAGAACTTGGGGCAGGAAATGGAAGGCCTCTGTGTTAGTGATTGTTCTTTCAAATAGAGTACTTCAGTATAATGACCAAAGATCATGCACAGAGGAGAATGACAATTTTTAGCATTAGGTTTATTTTGTGAAATGCTTTGAGAGCAAAAAGTAAATGTTTAGGGGTTTTGGTGTGCGTTTTTTCTTTATTTCGTCATGTGGTAGTTCTGTGCCTTGCCTGCACTTTTGCATTTTAGCTAAATCTTGCCATCTTTTCCTATCATCTTCTTCCATCTGGAGAAACTAGTATCTTGAGTCGTGGCAATCAGATTTATCTGATAAGCTTTTAGATCTTTCTTAATTGTGAGTTACCTAGATTTTAAAGTTGTGAGTTAACATATATTCTTGTTTTTTCTTGTTTTTTCTTTTTTTTTGTCTTAGAGCTTGGGAGTTCTAGGTGTGTTCTCTGTGCTTGTATTGCAGAATGACAGTTTCTTCCCTTAATTCCAATTCTAGCATCCAGGCTGTGATTTGAACTTCTGCTGACAATTTTTCTCTGTTTCCTTACTTTGTTTATCTTTCATACAGGATGATTGTGGAGTTACATCGGAAGGTCTCCAGCCTCATTGAGTTCCTGAAGCAGAAGTGGGCTCTCCATGAAGTGCGTATTGTATCCTTTTTCCACATAGTCTGTTCTGTATGCTGTGTTTGGGGAACAATTCCTTTCCTATTCTAAGTTCATTTTTGCATTGGAAATGTGATTCTACCTCATAAATTTACCAGCCCATGCTTAGTAAAGGCAGAGGTCAGTATCTCAGCATCACTAATGGAGCCTTTTGTGGGAAATCCCATAATATTCCACTTTTACCTCAGCTAATCTCTACTATGATCCTCTGAAAAGCTAGTTAGTAAAAAGTGAAGCTCCCTGCCTTTATTTAATTTCCTTAAACAGTGAGCTTAGTCTGTTTCCTTATACATGGCTGGCCACCACAGAAGCCTGCTTAATAATTGACAACTTTGTTTCTAGCTTCAGCGGAGAGATTAAGGACACATCTTTCCACTTGCTTTATGCAGCTTCACCAAATGAAGGCTTAACCTTCTTGTCTAGATGGCTGCTGCTGCCTGTTCTGTGTCTACTCGCTGGCTGAATTATACAGCAGTAGAGAGATCCCTGCCTCTGAGCTTTGATCCGTGAAGTAGAAGGATTTGTGAGTTAACAGCCATTCTGTTCTCCTGTTGACTGGTTTGCTCAATCCTGTTCTTCGTTCTTTAATTCAGGCTTTTCTTTTTAATTAGTGAGCCTGGAAGAAGTAGCAGCATAGCACTTGAAACTTAGAAGGATGTCAAAACATGTAAGGTGGGGGCTACCGTGCAGAAAGGGGAGTCTGTTTTGCTATGCAGTGATGTTGGGTTTTTTGCTTGGTTTTGTTGGGGTTTCTTGACTGGGTTTTTTGTTTTTACAATTACAGTGGTGTGGGAAGCAGAGAAAAGTAACTTTGTCTAGAACAGAGACTTAGTCTGTGCTTGCAGTAGATCTTCTGTGTCATCCTTAGCACCACAAAGGGACTTAATTTCTGATCATAGAGTCTTTATATCAGTGCTGAACAGAGAACGTGTCCTTGATCCGCTACTTTTTTTTTTTTTAAACTTGCAAAACAGGCTCCCAGGTGCTTGTTTGGAAGACACAGTCATCTGTTATATTCCTTGACACATCTATTTTAGCGTAAAACACTAGAAGAACGGCAGCTTCAAGACTCCAGAGACACAGAAACAAGAGGCAGCTTCTCAGAGGAGAAAGTGATGCTCCATCTCTTTCCAGGAGAGAACTGTACGCTCACTCCGCTGCCTGGGGTAGCCAGAGTGGTCCACTCCAAGGCTTTCTGCACTGTGCATTGGCAGGAAACTGGCAAATGCAAACAGAACACGAAAGATGCTCACTTACTACCCCCTGCGCAAATCCTGGGCATACAGAGTGGCCAGGGGACAGCTAGGGGACAGCTAAAATACACACGGGGAACAGAAAGTAAGGGTGTTGGGAAGGCAGAGAGCACTACAGAGTCAAGCAGGACCCCTCAGCCCACAGCTGAAGTTTCTGCAAGCACTGAAGATGGTGCCCCAGAGGCTGGCCTGGTGGAAGGAGCAGCTTCAAATCTTGGCGTCACTAATTCTCTCCAAAAACTGCCTTCTGGACTTCAAGATCCAGGAGGGAATCATGAAAAGCTGAGCTCAGTGACCTTCTGTGTGGAGGGCAGGGAGGCCCTGGCTGGTGACCAAGCAACTGTGCTACCATTGTGCAGCACAGCTTGTGCTTGCAGCAAGATCCCTGATGTGGAGGAGTTGTCTCTGCTCGATCCATTCCCAAGGTACATGAAGTCCTGTCACGACCTGATCGTCCCAGAGAAATGTTCTTGCACAGACAAGCTGCACGGGAAAGACTCCACTCCAGCAGCTGGTGATGCTTCTCCTGTGGCTTTTCCAAGCAGCAGAAGCACAGAGACATCTGACTCCTATTTACAGCTACAGAGAGGTGGTGTGGCGTCACCTGGCAGTGGCCCATCCAGATCTGAGTCTCAGGCTAGCCACAGCCAGGGCCAGCAGCTCGATGCTTGTACCAAGGATATAACAGATGCAGTAATGGAGGAATCTCAAGAGAAGCTAGGCTCCTCATTTCCACCTCAGGGACAATCTAGTACAAAGTCTCTCAAGGATGACCCAAGCCGGCTCTCTCAACAGGTTAGAGAAGAAGGATGGAGTCTACGAACTTCTGAGAGCCTTACGCTGGCTGAAGTCTACCTCATGATGGGCAAACCGAACAAGTTGCAGCTAGAATATGACTGGTTGGCTGTCTTGGAGCCAGAAACCCAGGATGTGAGGGAGCAAACATCTGAGTCAGGTGCTGTTCCTGCATGTACGACCTTTCACAAGCAGAGACTCCTAAATTGCCTTCTAAAACTCATCTCTACTGAAGTCAATCCCAAACCAGTAAGTAGCTCTTGTTTGTGCTTCAGATGCTAAGGTCTTATTTGATCTGGGGAATAACTGCCCAGTCCTGTTCTCACAGCAAATCGATGACCAGCCTTGTCAAGATCTTGGAGGTTCCTGTGTTTTAAAAAAAACCAAAACCCAAAAAAACTAAAAACAACCCCCCCAGAAACATTCCCAACACAGTCTGGCTTGCTGTTCCCCCTCAGCGTACTGCATTTGCTTTTTACACTACCGTTTGTGTTTCGCCGTGAGTCTCAGTGGTATTAGAGTGAACGTTTAATCTCACTACTGAAAACAGTCATGAGGTGAGGTTGGGTACGAGCCTTCTGTTCTCTCTCAGGTTCATAGAACCATAGAACAGCCCAGGTTGGAAGGGACCTTGGAAGATCATCTGGGCCAACCTTCTGTGGGAAATGGAGCCTAGATGAGATAACATTCCACATGAAAACTGCAACCCTTAATTTCCAATGCTTATGTAGTTCAAGTTGCACCAAGTGTAATTGTGAAAAGAATGTATTTCTTTGGGGTAGCATAGCCAACATAACTATGCCTGCCACAATGATTTTTGTAAAGTTCCCAGTGTCTAGGATAGTTATTTAATAGACCCAGAAAAACGTCCTCTTCCTTAGGCATACAGCTGGGAGTGCTTTCCTTCTTGCACCCTGTAACCGATGTTTAAGATCTGTCCCCACGAGCAGCCGTTTCCACCTGGTGCAACCAGTTGAAACTTAGTAAAACATCCTTTTAAAGACCAAAAGACATGGAAGTCAATAGGTTTGACTGAATTCCTGTGATGGAGATATGATGAGTTAAAGATACCATTTGCATCGTATTCCATCATAGGATGCAAATGTAGCACTGTTCCCAAACACACGGAGTTCTTTGATCTTTCTTTGTAGGTGCAGACTTAGGCTGCCCTGAAGCTTCCCTCCCTCCCCTGAAGCTCCTTTTGAGCTTCATTTTATAGACATAGAATGTAGGATTTTACAAGTTTAAACCATTTTTGCTCAGATATGGCTCCAGATATAGACTTTGTTTAAACTGTAAAGGCTTTTGGTCTGATGTCTCACAGATTTGTGACAATGTCTCCCCGTTTGGCATTTACTTTTGCTTCTGGTGACACATGTGACAGCCAGAGATGACACAGTTAAACAATCACAAGCTAGAAAGAAGGACATCTCCTTAGACTTGGGGAGACAGGGATAAAAAGGGGGGGGAGGGCGGAGGAGGGAGAATCCAGCAGTTACTATTTGCAAGTGTTTTCCTGTCAATCTAGCACTCTCAGTGTCTTAATCAAAGTAGCATAGTGCTCCTGAAAAATAGTGGAGCTCTTTTAGATACATGCTGTATCGTACATTGCAATAAAAAAGAAATAACATAACCTTTTCTTCTATTTGCCAAATACCACTTTATCCACGCTGTGTTTCAGAAGAAGTGGTACTGTTCTTGCGGCAGTGAATGTCACAGGACTGATACATGTTCAAGAGGCGAGGATGATATTTGCTGCCTAATTGAGAATCCTGTAGATTTCCTTAAAGTTTTGTCAATTAACTGCTCTGTGTTTCATCAAATAATAACAGGAGCCATAACATTTTTGCCCCAAGGTGTTCTAACAGAGGAAGGATTGATTGTCTAGATATCTGTTACTTTCTCAGCATAATGTGTAGCAAAGGCGAAATGGCCAACTGTGCTGTGGTTCATTCTTTTAAACCAAGATTATCAGTGTAAGACTAACTGTAGCAAAATGCATTGCAGTCAAGTGTGGGTAGTAGTTTTAAGCCTGTTGTTGCACACACATCCTTAGAAAGGGAGTATTTTCTTGAAAAGCATTTAAATGACTTAATGAGATAACTGGATAGGCCTGGAAAAGTCATGTGTCTCTTGGTTATTGCTGTTTTACAGAATGAAATTGGAGAAGGGATGGTCTAACTATTGGTCTCTACTTGTTCAGAATTAAGAGCAAAATATGTTTGTCCACATATACTTCCAACCAGAGGAGCCCTCTAGATTGTTAGAGTTAATGAAAAGTAGTTTTGCGTTGTATTAAAACCAACACTTTTTATGTTACTATGACAGATCTGTGTGTTTACCTTGTTTCTTTTTTTTTTTCTTTTTATCTGGGGGTGGTCCAGCACACTGTGTGAAGCTTGTTGAGTGTTAACCCAATTGTAACTTAAATTAATTATATTGAACCAATGACATTTAACACTGCTAAATGCATAGGAAGGGAATTTCAGCTGCCTACCACAGACCCACGCAGAGGTATTGGCTAAAGTCCTTAAGGATACTGTAGTATGTCAGATTTTTTTTTTTTAAGCTTTCTAAGTAGGATGAGTTTAAGAATTTAGCTGTTGTAACGGTACACAATATTTGTTTAATGTGTGTGCATTTTTAGATGCCCGAGATGAGCTCCGTTGCCACATCCCCAATAAAGCCTGCTCAAGAGGAGCAGTCACTGACTCCTCCAGGGAAGGTGATTGCCATCAGCACCAGGAGCCCAGGTTGTGCACGAAATCAGTCTGCCCTTCGCAACAACAAGCCTTTCTCTGCTGGTGCTGCTTCCAGCTCTTCAGGTGAGTATTCATAAAAATCCATGGCAAGAGATCACACTGTTAGTACCTTGTACCATGATGAGTACGTATAACGCTGGGAGAATGAGTGTTCTTGCTCTTACAAACGTAACTGCTCAGGAACGTTAGTATGTGTTAGAGTTGTCCTAAATTCAGTACTACTTCAAATCATGAAAAACAATGCATGTCAGTAATCCAGTTTACAGTCCAGAAGTCTCAGGAGTCACTCTTGCTGAAGATGAACTGGTTAGGAGCTTACACAGGATGTGGGATCTCAAGAGAGTGAAGGCTTACAGGGTGAGAGGGTAAATATGTGGTGTAAAATTTGTTGATGAAATAATTGCTGACAATTTTTTGTGCCATTCTGCCATTATAAAATACAGAATGACTATGAATTCCCTTTTAATAGAAGGTGAGCCCTAGCCTTGAAGTTCCAAGAATTTCAGTTCTATGCCTCAGTATAGTTGGATTTGCCAGCAAATGTTTTGGGACTTTAGAGTCTGTGGAGGTGGCAGGGTTATTGAGAACAGCTGTGATTCTGATGCTGTCCTGTTCACACCTGTGACATGAGAAGCAATGGACCGTGAGCAATTTGATGCCGTAAAACATACTCAGTACTCTGTGTGGTTTTCATTTTTAAATGGTATTATAGCAATTTCATCTTTGTCTAAAGCATCGTTGTACTTACTTGCAGACAAGGACATACTTAAATATCTAGTAAAAAGCCAATAATTTAATAGATCAAACAGGTAAATTGTTACATTTCAGTGAGATACACGGGCTTGAAAGACATCTCTTTTTAAATCGGACTTGCACGAAGAATCAAACTTACTTAGTTTGTGACATTCATTTTTGTGAGATTGTACTTTATGCTTCCCTAGTGCCTTGAAAATCCTTTCTGAAGCATTTTAAGTAAGGGTCAGGATATCTGCTGAGGATACCAGACAGAAGCAGCAAGAAGGTAACAATACTTCATGTCTGATCCCCTAGAAACAGACACCTGTTTGGTTTACACAGAGCTTCCTCAGTTCAAAAACAAATATAATTGTCCATGTTAGCCTTTGATTTGCATCACTGACTTTCAAGTAGGGTTGTGTAGCACTAGGGTTTAACATATCAGGGTTTAACGTATTAAGATGAAGCACATAGCCTTTAGTGCAAAGTCAGGAAGTGAAAAATACAGACTGTGTGTTCCTGCTTTTTTTGTACAGGCCCAAAGATAGCCATGTAGGCTGCAGCTGAGCTGTTTGGTTTGAACAGAGGAGCAGTAAAAGTGTGTTCAGTATAGCATTCTACCTGGCTAACTCATGTAGCTTCTTGGCAGCTCTGTCCAGGAAAGGCACTTGGCTTACCCTTGGGTGATGGCATTGCAGCATGTCAGACGGAGGATGTGCAAGCAAGTCTGATATCTTCGCCCCAAGTTGTGTTTTTTTAGTAGACAAACTGAATTCCTTTTATCAGCTCTGATAAGGGTGTTCTGGGTTTAAAATAGGACTGCTTGTGGTATGGATTGCAGCCTTTAGTATACAGTAATTATTAAGCCTCTTTGTATCCTCACATACAGCACTATTAAATAACTGCAGTAATTTGGCTGTCAGAAAGCAAACTGCTGGGTAACTTCTGGTGATGAGCCTTCCAGGTGTGTTCCCTCATGGACTTTGGTCCTGAGTCTGTCTAGATCCTAATTCCTGTTCAGTTTTCGTCTTTTGGGTATTTTTTTTTAATTAAAGATAAATTGATTTGGCCTTCTCAGTAGAAAATAAAGATTAGAAGATAGCCTGTGTCCACTTGAGAAGAACTGAAAACGTTGACAAACTGACAGCTCCACAAAAGCCACACAGCCAGCTGGGGAGACAAAAAAAGAGAATAAAAAGAATCATGCAAAGAGATTTAGAAAAAAGTAAAGCAACAGCTGTGGTGCAACATCACTTATAGTGCTTAAAATCACAGAATCACAGAATCTTCTAGGTTGGAAGGGACCTTAAAGATTATCTTGTCCAACCGTCAACCCAACTGACAAAAATAGACACCCACACAACAAACAAGGAGCATCATCACTAAACCATACCTCCCAGCACCACATCAACCCGTCTTTTGAACACCTCCAGGGATGGTGCCTCAACCACCTCCCTGGGCAGCCCATTCCAATGGCTGAGAACCCTTTCAGTGAAAAAAATTTTTCCTAATATCCAGCCTGAACCTCCCCTGGCGCAACTTGAGGCCATTTCCTCTTGTCCTGTCGCCTGTGACTTGAGAAAAGAGACCGATCCCTATCTCTCTACACCCTCCTTTCAGGGAGTTGGAGAGAGCAATAAGGTCTCCCCTCAGCCTCCTCTTCTCCAGGCTGAATAACCCCAG
>NW_015091141.1:1622536-1639344 GCF_001431845.1 Calidris pugnax
CTATTTGTGAGCAGCAGGTCTAGAGAGGCACTTCCCCTGGTCGGCTCACCTACCAGTTGTGTCAGGAAGTTATCTTCCATACACTCAAGGAACCTCCTAGCCTGCCTGCTCTCTGCTGTGTTGTATTCCCAGCAGATGTCCGGTAGGTTGAAGTCCCCAACCAGAACAAGGGCTGGCGATCGAGAGACTTCAGCCAGCTGCTTATAGAATGCCTCGTCTGCCTCCTCCTCCTGGTTGGGTGGTCTATAGCAGACTCCCAGCACCAGATCTCCCTTACTAGCCTTGCCCTTCATCTTTACCCACAAACACTCAACTCTATCATTGCTGCAATCAATTTCCATACAATCAAAACACTCCCTAACATACAGAGCCACACCCCCACCTCTCCTTCCTTGCCTATCCCTCCTGAAGAGCTTATAGCCATCCATCACAGCATTCCAGCTATGACCATCATCCCACCACGTTTCTGTGATGGCGATTACATCATGGCTGTCCTGCCGCACAATGGCTTCCAGCTCATCCTGTTTGTTGCCCATGCTACGTGCATTAGTGTAGATGCACTTAAGCCGGGCACCCGATGTCACCCCCATCCATGGTACTTTCCCCCCAGGCTCATTACCAATGGGCCTGGTATCCTCCCCTTCCCCCTTCGATTCTAGTTTACTCCCGGGTACCACTTCAGTGACCCTGGTTCCAACCCCGTCCCCCTTCAAATCTAGTTTAAAGCCCTCTTAATGAGCCGTGTTAACTCCTGTCCCAATATCCTTTTTCCCCTTTGGCTTAGGCTTTCCCCACCTGCTGCAACCATGCCTGGTGACCTGTAAGTCAGCCTGTGCTCAAAGAATCCAAAGTCCTGGCTTTTACTCCAGCCTTTCAGCCATAAGTTGAACTGTTGTTTTTTCCTATTTATCCTTTCATCCTGCCCTGTGACTAGTGGGATAGAAGAGAACACAAACTGTGCTCCTGATCCCTTGACTAGTTGTCCCAGACTTCTGAAATCCTTTCTCATTGCCTTGAGGCTTCTAGTATTTACCTCATCATGGCCCACCTGAAATATCAGAAGTGGGTAATAGTCTGAGGGCTGAACCAGGGTGCGAGTTTTATTTAGTATGTCCCTAGTCCTGGCCCAGGACCATACCATAACATAATTACAGTTGCACCCTTTATTGCCTTTTTTTAAAGATAATATCCTGTTCATTGTCTTCAAAGATTCTAACTCCTGGTCAGGCAGGAGGGATAAATTTTTATGTTCTGCATTTAATTGATTTTTAGACAGATTGGCACACTGTAATTTTAAGTGACTTTTGAAAAAACATCAGGATCTAGAGCAGCAAGGTGAAGGTGGAGATTTCGCTTTTTAAATAGGAAGCTAATAAAACCTGCAGGTTCAATTGTTAGGTAAATAAAGCTTGAGGTTCCTCAAAACACTTCTTGAATACTGTTGCCTAGCCCCATCCCTGCGTTAGGCTTGTGCTGTGTTACTGTCCTGCCCAGGGAGGCAGCAGGCACGAGTAGGGATCCTGTCCCACTTCGCTGTGTCCCCTTGGGAGAGGCTGGAGAACCAGGACAAGTGTGGGTACATATGAGTGTGACAGTATCTTGTCTGTTGTCACAAACCCTAGTGTTGCACGCACAGCAAACACCTCTGTGAACAAGAGGTGGGTGTGTGTCGTGTTAGTCTGGCATTCTGAGATAACCAGTCTTGGTTTTCATCTCAGCTGGATGCCTGCAGAGTGGGCACAGCACTGTGAAGTCCTGCACTATTTTTTTAAGTTAAATGTAAACAGAAGAGCTTTACGTGGATCAGATGCCATTATTTCAAGGTCCCAAATGTATTTCAAACACAGTCCATCTTTTGTAAGGTATTTGGGTAAATTGATCCCTGCTCTTTCATTTCTCTGTCACCAGAATCACTTTAGTGGGCTTGCACTTTGAATTGCCACAGGGTGGAGGTGGCAGTGTAAATAAAACATAAACGTTGTAGAATGGGTCTGTGTTTGTACTATCTTCCCCTACAAAAGGAATGCTGGATATATAGTTTGTTTAGTGGGAAGGACCCTCAAGTATTTCTACAAGCCAAATAGACAAACTGGTTAACGTGGTCTGTGTGGGGCTTAAAACTGGATTCTTAGATTCTGATTTCTTTAGTAGCGCAAAGTTGCCTTCTTCCAAGGATTTCAAAGCAAGTGAATGTTTACAGTGTCCTTGTGGAGCAGGTAAATACTGTCGATTTGCAGGTGGGAAAACTGAAGTATTGAGAGTTTCATGATTTGAGATCCCAAACAGATGGTGGCAGAGCCGGAATCCATAAGTCCTGGCTCTCTGTATAACCCTTCAATTACTAGTTATTTTTGTTTTCACTTCATTTAAATTGTTGTTAAAATCTTGTAGGTTTGAGAAATCTCCCTAGACCTCTCTTGGTGGCTGGTCCTTCAAGTTCTGGAAGCACTGATGCCGACGGTGGGCTCTTTGCAGTTCCTACAACCCTACCACCCAACAGCCGCCATGGGAAGCTCTTCTTGCCGAGCAAAGAGGCAGAACTGACCTTCCGGCAGCACTTGGACACAATCGGTGTAAGTGAGATGACTGAATGAAAAAAGTAGTGTGTTGTGCCTGAGCCAGCTTCCAGTAGGTATTGCAGGAGCTTTTTGTAAATCAGAAAGTATGGGCTTCCTGTGAAGTGGTGCTTCTAGTGATGTTCAAGCAGAGCATATTATCTGAGATTAGTCAGATTTTGACAATACAACTACGCTTTGAAGTGGCATCACCTCTTCAGACTTGAATCCGAATGTCATCACACAGCCTGATGAAACTGGTTCACTCTTCAATTAATGTTGCTCCAGCAAATATATTTGCCAGGTTTAGCAAAACTGACGCCCTTCTTATCATGCAGCTAATTTTAATACAGGCTCATTGCTGTATTTAATTGAAGTGCTCATTTTATTTTTACATATACAGTCTCAGTAGCAACTTTATAGCAAGCTGCAGTAATTAAGTAGTGAAATGGCTCTTCTGGGGAGAAAGCTTTATCTCCGTAAAACAACAAGAAAAAAACCCAACAGGTTCCTGGTGGAAAATTTTCATACTCCGGCAGAAATAATGTTCTACCGTCTGAAATGAAACCCAGTATTTTAATAAATAGTTACAACTTTACTAAAAAACACAGTTTGGGTGTTACAGTTTGTTCTATGTCTGGATGCTTAAAGTACTTTCTAATGCATTTCCTGTTCTTGTCCAGATGCAGTCGGACTTCTTCTTGCCGAAGCCAAGGAAGTTACGGAACAGGCACTTGCGGAAGCCATTAGTAGTACAGGTGAGAAGAACTGGCAAAGTGTGAAATGCCTGTTTTACTTCCTGAATAGATATCAGTAAGGCTGTAATGGTTTGCACCTAACTGAGATAAAAACCTGAACTTTCCTCATCCATTCACTGGAAAAGTGAAGCTGAACATGTGAAAAAACAAACATTTTAGTCTATATTGTAACCAGCTGTGTTGTGTTCCCTGTATGAAGAGTGTCAACAATAGTAATAGTGCAGTGCATGAGGTGGTTTGGAAAACAATGAAAAAGCTCCTCATCTGCAAGCAGGTTCTGCTGCCTGGGCCTGCTGGCACTGGTGCACAAGCAGTGTGTTCATGTGGTAGCTGACCTGTCAGTGCTATTGCAGGAAAGCTCCCTTTAGATATTTTTTTCTTGCTTTCTACTCAGTAATGGCTGTTAAACAGAGGTGAGCATACGCTTTTGTAGTGAAATAAAACATAACACTATTTGAAAGAACAATGATTTATGGGGAAAAAAAACCAACAAAGGGACTTGCCAAGAGATGCATGGAAGAGATAGACTGTTGTCATGGAACTCTGGTGATAGGCAGATGTTAACCTCCCTTAGACTGCTCCAATAACCAGCAAAAAGGCATGTGCCTCTGTGAAACCACAGGCTTTGTTTTAAGAGCTCCCAAGTACATAGAGCTGCCTCTTTAATTCACACTTCTTTAATTGTAATGGACGATCAGTTTGTACACAGACTAGATCCCATCCTTAAGATCACTGGCTGTAATTCTGTGGGAGATTTGAAAATTACTGTGAGAATAATCAGAAAGGAATATTGTTCTAATTATTATTTCTCTGAGAATTGTCCATGTGGAAATTTTCTCTTATAGTAGTTTACAGAGAAACACGTGATTCCTATCTGTAGCTTCTTTCTAAAGATTACACAGACCTTATTGCTGTGGCTGTTGCATTGTAAATGCATGTAAATACTCTGCTTATTCTGGAATGTGTCATTAACTTCCGTGCCTTAGAAGATGAGCTTTACTCTCTGTGTTTAAATATGTTTTGGTTTATTGTTGCTTCTCTCACATAGAGAACACTGCTGCCCAGGCCATCTGGAAATCCGTCCCAGCATGTCTGTTCCTTTTCTATCTTATCCAACTCATCCATTACAGGTGAGTCTGCACATCTTCTGTCATTGCCATGAGATGGACTGGAAAGTGTTCCTTAAAACTGCATAAAGGAATCATTTCTAAAAAGAGGAAGATATCCTTTCAAAACCACAGAGCCATTTACCAGTTGTTTAATTCCTGCAGGACGATGGGTTTGTTCTCCTGGATCGTTCTTAAGCGAGTCATGATTGTGATTAGTGCATTAAGGCTGGGAGCAGCCTTGGCTGCAGTGATCATGGAAAGACGGAGTTCGGGATCGTGGGTAGTATGCGCAAAACAAGTAGGACTGAAACCTTGGATTTCAGGAGGGCTAACTTCAGCCTCTTCAAGAAGCAGCTAGGAGAAATCCCATGGGATAGGGCTCTGGAAGATAAAGGGCCTCAGGAGAACTGGACAATATTCAGATATCACTTTCTACAAGCTCAGGATCAGTGCATCTCTAAGAGGAAAAAATTAGGCAAGGGAAGCAGGAGACCTGTGTGGTTGACTTCAAGAAGCAGCTAGGAGAAATCCCATGGGATAGGGCTCTGGAAGATAAAGGGCCTCAGGAGAACTGGACAATATTCAGATATCACTTTCTACAAGCTCAGGATCAGTGCATCTCTAAGAGGAAAAAATTAGGCAAGGGAAGCAGGAGACCTGTGTGGTTGAGCAGGGAGCTTCTGAAAAAGCTCAAGTGGAAGAACGAAGTTTACACTGAGTGGAAGAAGGGACTGACCACTTGGGAAGATTACGAGAATGCCGTTAGAGTATTCAGAGATGAAACAAGGAAAGCCAAGAGTACTGTGTCCAGTTCTGGGCTCCCCAGTTCAAAAGAGACAGGGAACTGCTGGAGAGGGTACAGCAGAGGACCACAAAGATGATTAGGGCCCTGGAGCATCTCTGTTTTGAGGAAAGGCTGAGGGACTTGGGTCTGTTTAGACTGAGGGGGGAGCTGATCAACACCTATAAATACTTAAAGGGTGGGTGTCAGGAGGATGGGACAAGTCTTTTTTCAATGGTGGCCAGTGACACAACAAGAGGAAATGGGCGCAAACTTGAGCATAGGAAGTTCCATCTAAACATGAGGAGGAACTTCTTTCCTGTGAGGGTGGCAGAGCCCTGGCAGAGGCTGCCCAGAGAGGTGGTGGAGTCTCTGTCTCTGAAGACATTCAGACCCCACCTGGACATGTTCCTGTGTAACCTGCTCTGGGTGGGACCTGCTCTGGCAGGGGGTTGGACTAGATGATCTCCAGAGGTCCCTTCCAACCCCATATTATTCTGTGATTCTATGATAGAATTTTTTTTGTTCCATTTTCCAGTTATGAAGCAGGGAATAGTAAGGAGTTATCTACAAGGAGACAAAATGTTGGAATAAATGATTTAGATTTTTTTTTCTGTAGGCTGTAATCATTTGTCTAGATTTTATAATGGACATTTCCTAGTACCTGTAATGGACATTTCCTAGACATTCCTGTCTAAATTTCATAGAGTAAAATGATATAGTGCCCATTTGTCCTTTTCTGCTGATACAGTCTTGAGTACAGTGGGTAGTATAGGTGATCCCCATCTCAGCTTGAATCTCAAAATCAACATGAGACTTTAAAGGTTATTTTCATTGAAAATAGTGAAAGTGGCTTCAGTAATACAGCAGCACTTGCTGTTGTGTCTGTGTGATGATGTGCTGGTTCGCCCGCATTGCCAGTTTGGGTCCGGCTCATCGTCTCCACTGCTTCCGTTCCCAGAGCTCACTACTGCTTGGAATTTGCTTGCTTCCATTGAATGGTGGTGTGCTCTGCTTTAAAGATGTTAGATTTCATTTGCTTCAGAGGTATTTAATCCTTCACCCTAGGGAGAGGTTCTTTTCGGCCAATCCAGTCCTCGCTGACTAAAGCTGCTGTTTCTCGTCCAATTGTGCCCAAAGTTCTTCCAACACAGGCTACCAACCATCTGTCTAGTAAGTCATTTCTTAAACAGAGTGAATCATGTCTGTTGTGACCTGTATGATGTTACCTTAATGGTTGCTATTTCCTGGGTAAAATCTTTAGTGCCTTTGGAAGCTAGAGAAAGCAGCTGTGTTAATGAAATCTTCCTTTCTGTGCCTTTGTGTGAGGGCAGGAAGGGAGCAGTCAGTGGTGGGACAGTGGGAACAAGGTTCCTTTGCGACGTCTGACCTGCAGGCAAAGAGAGGGGTTGGAATTTGTAACCAAAATTGAGTGCTTTTGTGATGCTTTGTTGCAAGGCTGCTTTGAAAAGGGGTTGTGACGTATTTCAAAGAAACTTATGAGCCACTTAACCACCAACGGGGGTTTATAAATCCTACAAGAAAAAAGCATGCCAGTGAACCCCACTGCAAATACTGTCTTGCAACAAAAGAATGGTCTCATAATTGGAATGATCGGTGAGGTGAAAACAGTGACTGTCTCTGTGTTTTACTTGGAGGTTTCTCTATGATGGGAAGATGCTCAGATGATTTTAAAAGATCTGAGTGAGGTTAACCCTATAACAACATAGGTTTTTTGCATTGAGTCCAAATGGCTACTAGAGGCAAGGTAACAAAATAAGGCTTTGTTGTTTTTATAGCTCCTCTAGTAAACCATAGGAAATTTCTAGAAATTGCATAACCAAATACTTAAAAATTTGCAGGACAAAAAAGGAAAAAAACTAGAAGGAAAGGGCAAGGGGGAAGAACTGGCATGTTTCTCTAAACTGTTTTGATATACCTGATAACATGTTGGAACAGGGTAGAAAAAGTAAACCTTTTAGCTGAAAGAAATGTTAACACTTTATGAAGGGGAACAACTGATAACAGCTGATCAGATAATTACCAGTTTCCCTTTTTGCATGTACTAAGTTTTGACTCTCTGCAATTTTTAAAACATCCTTTAGATGAGTCACAACAAAATCATTGTCTGAAGAAAAGGCTTGTAATGTGGATTTTGCTTTGTTGTTTCACAAAAGGTGCTATCGACTTGGCAGCCAAAAGTGCTGGTATTATCCCCGGTAGCCCTGTGCCTGTCCTGGATGCAGATGGTTTGTCAGGTGTCTCCCCACTGTCACCAGACAGAGTGACCACGGTGGTAACAGGGCAGGAGTCAACAGCAGCACATCAGAATGGGGGCTCCGTTACTGCTGCAGAGGTCAGTCTATTGAGTGTGCTTTTTGAAGTAGTTAAGTGTCTTGCTCTTTCTTTCTGTTAAAAAAAAAAAAAAAAAAAAAAGTCGAAGACTTCTGGTGGTTGAGAAAGACTGTTGTCTCTCTCTTATTTTTAGCTGCTTTGGGGGCTGTTGTTCTTTTTTTTTTTTTTAAAAAAAAAAAAAAAAAAAAAGTCGCAGCAAACCTAATCTATGTTGTAGGGTGCGTATTTTGGGGTTGAGGGATCAAACCATCACACTGGACGGGTTTCCATCCTATAGAGTAGATTTCAGCTATGAGATTGTTGAAGTTGGCCATCCAGACATCTGGGCTTGAAAATGAACAGTAGCATTTCAATAGACAGTAATTCAGGAGGGAATCTGGGGCCAAAAATGGACTTTTAGGTATGTATTTGGAAGAGAAACTGATTTCTCCCTGCTGTTTCTCTCACTGAGGCCCAGATACCTGTCAGTGTGTGTCATTTTCTCAGAGAGTTGCTGGATGATTTTGAAGGGTGTGCTGTGTAGAAAGAGCTGCATAAACAGCAACAGGCAGTACTTGTCTCTTACCTCCCCAGCTGTATTTGCTGCATCTGGTGCAAACGTCTATCACTCACCTCATTTGTGTTGTGCTTCCAGGGCTCGGGCCCTGGCTGTCGCATCCCGTTCATCAGCCTGCCAGCACGGCACGAACAAGAGGCAGCTCCTGGTGGTTTCCAGGTAGAGTATGTGCTGAAAGAACAGTTGGATGAGATGGGTAACGGTTTGAAAACACTGCTGGTATTATTGGTTAAAACCCCTTGTTGCCTGGGAATTGTGCAGCATTGATACTGTTTTGTGGGAAATGAAGTCGCTAGCATCTGAAGAAATGTAAAAAAAGAAATTTAGGAAAGCTGCTTAAGTTTATGTGGGTGCCATTCACTAAAAAAGCTAAGTGAAGCTGACAGTCTCTGACCTCTGAAGGACAAACAGGTTTTATGTATTTCTTGATACAGTGGAGGAGTTTATAATTGCTTTGCTGTATCGTAGATGTGTGTTTTAGACATCGCAAAGAAAGATTCTGGCAATTGGCAATCCTGATGCTTGTATGTTGTTGGAGGAGGAACATTGAGACTAAAAGCTTGATTGTAATGCCAGTGTCCTATTTAGAGTATCACTTTTCTTTGTGCTGGATCTAATAAGAAGCAGACACTTTTAAAGTAACTGTGGCAGCACCTAAGCTGTAAGAACAGTGTTATCCTGTCCCCTGCTTCCTCTCCTGGGAGACCCAGGACCTTGTGGTAGATACTTATGCCTCAGAACACAGGTGTTTCCTTTTTTCAGTGGAAGCGCTTTCCACGTTTCCTGTGCCAGATACATATCAAAAAGGTCAGATTAATTAGATTGGAGAGCATAAAGGAGAGAAAAAATTAATATTTTTTTTTTTTTTAGTAGCACAGATGGACATGAACCTACTAGGCATTTATTTGTGATAGTGGGGCTTGAGTTTCTGGTTCTTCCTCTCAGGACAGCTACATCCAAAAAAAATCACAAACAGTTCTCTGGCAACTTACTAATACCAAGACTCCTTAAAAAATAATCGAATTTTGGGAAGTCTGGCTGTAAGGAGTGAGTTAGCAATTTAAAATATTTATATACTCTTCAAGCGGTTATAGGGTTTTTGCCTACACAAAGGCAAATTAATACTTAAGAACTATCTTGTAGATTCATCAAAATCATATTAATTTTATTATGCTTGGTTTTGTTAAGCAGGCTGTATTAAATATTCTTTGGACTGTTACAGACCCATATTTTTTCAGATGATTTGGCAGGATATGGGCTCTCATAAATTCATGAACAATTAACTCTGGTTGTTGTAACAGGGCACATCAGTCCTTTCTCTGACAGAACTGTCCAAGACTCCCCTCCAAAATGGTATTTCCACCCCTCCACTTCCCTCGTCAGAGGCTTCCAGCACCCGTCTCTCTCCTCCCAATGTTTCTGCTCTCTTGGATATTTCTCTGCCTGGGCCACCTGAAGATGTGCTTTCTCAAGGAGAACCTGCCACTCAAATCAGTGATTCTATCATTGAAATTGCTATCAGTTCTGGTCAATACAGTAAGTCTGAGCTTAGCTAATGTCTTTCTATTAACTTTTTAAAAAAACCCTCTCTGTTATCTTACATGTCAACAGAAGCTTTTCTGGGAAGCAGTTCTTGGTTGTTGTTTGGGTTTTTTTTAATATCAGTTGGAAATAAAATTATGTGCCTAGCCTTTATTTTCTAGTATATATAGGTGGGGGGGAGTGGTTGTTGGGTTGTTTTGATATAACTTTACAGCATTGGCTGAATCAGTGATTCCTGACATTGGCTTACAGGTGAAGGTGTTTCTCTCTCTCCTGCGAAGCTGAATGGCAGTGACAGCTCCAAAAGTCTTCCGTCCCCGTCCAGTAGTCCTCAGCAGAACTGGATTGCCTCTCCCAGCCATGATCCCCAATGGTACCCCAATGACTCCACAGACTCATCTCTCAGCAGCTTGTTTTGTAAGTGCCCGTATGCAGAAAATGACAACAAAAAAGCTCTTTCCTTTATGGGAAGAAAAAAAAGCTGTTTATTCCAAGTGAGTCCTTTGGAAAATCATAAACCCAGTAGGATGTTTGTAGAATTCTTGCTTTCATTTCAACAATCTTGCCTTGAATACATTTTCATTGACTTTACAAGTCTGTTCCTGAGAAGATCCTGTTGCTAGATTGGGGCACATACCTTGGTACAAATAACTCCTTGGCAGTTCTTTGTAGTCTGTTTGGAGCCTGACTCATCAGTTAGATTGAGACATTTTGGCTGTTCTGCCAAAATGAAAAGATGCCCTTGGCTCTGCTGTTGGAAAAATAGGCTTCGTTCTGCGCTTGGTGAGCGGAATCTCAAAGACATGAGATCACTGGCTTTGTTTGGGGGTTGGTGTTTTTTTAATTAATATTTAATGGGACCAGTGTAATGAGTCTCCTAGCAGTGTGCTGGTGGTTTTCATACTGGTAACACATAATTTTTAAGATCTTGAGAGAAGAAATAGCTGCCTTTCCTCCATTTTCTATTTCCTTGTCCTTCTCTTTGTCCTCCCAATTGCAAACACTCAGTGCAGTGACTAACTGGTGTGTCTCTTCTTTATAGCAAGTTTCATCTCTCCTGAGAAGGGACGAAAAATGTTGCCGACGCCTGTTGGGACTGCCAGTGGCACCTCCTTACTGGGACCCAGCCTTCTGGATGGAAACTCGCGGGACTCCTTTGTGTCACGGTCCCTGGCGGATGTAGCAGAGGTTTGTCATCAAATCACACTCACCTCTCCGCTTCCTTTCCTAGCCCAGCATTAATGTGTATTGTCCATCACACCTTCCTCAGATTCTTAAGGCGAAGGTGCTTTGACATCTGCACTTTAGCTTAGTAAAACGGGGCTACAGTAATAACAGAAAGATATAAAATGACTTGGTGGTGAACTGCAGCAGAGCTGGTGCGAGAAGCGGTTGTGAGCACCTTCAACCTGGGTTCTTTTTGCTGTGGGAGGTCCTGTTTACCAATGTTGGACATATCTTTATTTTGACAGAGTTGTAATCGTTCTGTTTTGTGTGCCCTGCCTTGTAGAGAAAGAATTGAAAATACTAAAGATGAAAGAAAGGTTAGTACTGATACAGCTGTGGTACAGTTGGAGGACTGGTAGAAAAAATAAGCAGGTCCAGAAGGAAGAAGCAGGAATTGGCTAATACTAAGTTACCTGAGAGAACAGCACAAGGTGCTATGCCGCTGAGTTATTTTCTCTGTTGGTAGAATTATCCTTCTGTTTTGAAGTCTTTTGAAGGGGTAGAGTGAAGACCAGCAGTTATTAAGGCTTTGATATGCTTGAGGACAGAGCTCCTTTACAGAGGGACACAGACTGACTGGAGGAATGAGCTGTCAGAAACATTACGGAATTCAACAAGGACAAATGCAAAGTCCTGCACCTGGGAGGGAATAACCCCCACAGCATTGTAGGCTGGAGACTGACTGTCTAAGAACCAGCTCTGCTGAGAAGTACCTGGGCATCTTGATAGCCAGTAAGCTGAACGTGAGCCAGAATGTTCTGTGGTAGCTAAGATGACCAACAGCGTCATGAGCTGTTTCAACAGGAGCATAGCCAATAGATTGAACAAAGTGATGGTTATCCCACTCAACTGCTGTGAGACCGTGTCTAGGATATTGTGACCAATTTTGAGCACCCAATATAGGAAAGACATAGATAAACGGGAGCAAGTTCAGCAGAGGCCCACCAAGACAATTAGGAGGCTGAAGCACTGTCTGTGAGGAAAGGCTGATAGTACTGGTCTTACTCAACCTGGAGAAGGCTTCGGGGTGGGAGGGACCTAACTGCCTGCCAGTACTTGCAGGGAGGTCACCAAGAAGATTTAGCTAGGCCCTTCACAAAGTGGTGGTGCATGGTGAGATGAACAGGCAAAAGCTGAATTAGGAAAGATTCTGACTACATATAAAAAAAACTTTTTCACCCACAGGACCCTGTCAGGCAGGGGAACAGCTTGCCCACAGATGTTGTACAGTGTCTGTCTTCAGAGCTTTTCAAGACTGACATCAATAAAGCCCTGAGGAAGCTGGTCTGTCCTCCTGGGTGACCCTGCTTTGAGCAGGAGGTTGAACTAGAGACCTCTTCAGGTCCCTTCCAGTCTTAATTATCCTAGAGTTTACAGTTGTTAACTCAGTATAACATCATGTATGTTGTAACTTTGTGGGGGCTTGCCCTGGTGGAAGGAAAATGTCATTCCTCCATTGCCCTTTGGATTTGTATAAGAAGGTTCTCTGCAGACTTTGCAACCAGAAGCTGCAGCAAGCTCATGCGGTGTTAATGTGCCCATGGCAGCTTCAGACTCTACACACAGTTCCGCTTCCTGGCATAAATATGAAGATTCTGCTTGCTTGGTGGTGAGAATCTGTCAAGGTGTGTTTTAATTAAAGGGATATATGATCATTTATTTGTGTGGATTTGAAGTGCAGCCCTTGATCTTACAGACTGCCTTCTGAAGAACATGGGGTAAGCCACCGTTTCAGGTGCACCAGAGCACTTGTGGCAGATGTGGCACTTGTTGTGGCAGATGTGGGTTTGTGTGGGAGCCTTCAGAGGAAGCAAGTATCATGAAAAATGGCTTTAATGATGGGGGAATTTTAAAAGGCCTTTTATTGAGTCTCCTGCAGAATTGAGTTTTAGTTACAAACACAGTTACTACGTTAGAGGTAATATCTATGTGAGTTTTTGTACATTAGAGGTAATAGCTGTAAGAGTTTTTGTACAGTGCATCTACTACTTTGCCTTAATGCTGAATTCAGGATAGGCAGGTAAGGCCCATTGAGACTATAGGTTTGGGGGCTTGTCGAGTTTGGGTTTGGTTTTGGTGGGGGTTTTTTTGAGAAGTTTCCATTTAGCCATGGATAAGAGCTATTCGCACTCAGATGAAGTGAGATGAAGTGTATCTTTCGCATGAGGGAGAGGATGGGAATGAAGATCAGGGAGCCAAACTCTTCTCAGGACAAGAGGCAGTGGACACAAATTGAAACATGAGAAATTCCACCTGAATTTTTTTAATGTGAGGGTGATCTCACATGAAAACAGGTTGCCCAGAGAGGCTGTGGAATCTCCATTCATGGAGATAATTCAGCACCTAACTGGACAAGGTCTAGGGCAACCTGTTCTAGCTGACCCTTGAGCAGGATGGTTGGACGAAACAATCTCAAGATGTCCCTTCCAGTCTAAACAATTCTGTCACGCTGTGAAATTTCCACTGACATGTACCTCTCTTTCTCTCATGTCTCTTCTAGGTGGTGGATTCCCAGCTGGCTTGCATGATGAATGAGAACAGCATAGATTATATATCTCGTTTTAATGACCTTGCCCAGGAACTATCGATACCTGAGCCAACCCGCAGGGAAATTCTGTTTGATGGAGGAGGTGGTGGTCCCCCCATCGGGGATCTTTCTCAGTGAGGGTGTGAGACCAGCAGGCTGGTGTAGACTGTTCAGCTAACGTTGGAGCCTACAGCGCTGGATCATGGCAAGAGCAGGTTGTAGAGAAGCAGCTGAGGCTCAGTTGTCCCTGTCTTGTGCGCTTCTTTTTTTTAAAGAGAAGTTTTTTCTTCAAAAATCTGAAGAAGTACTTGCAAGTCCTGGAATGTGCAATATACTGGGAACAACAAAACGTGGGATAGTATTACAGGAGATGGTGCCCTGGCATCAGCGACAGAAGATGACAGGTTTATGGGACAGTCCTGGACTTGTACTTTGGAATGGCCTAAGCAAGAAGCTCAAGCAGGGAAGGGTATTGCCAGAAACTCCCCTACGTGAATTTTTTTTGGCGTAGTAATCAAAACACCATAATTTGGGATCCACATCAAAGCTGTGGAGGATAAAGGGTGGGGGTGGGTATGGGAACCACTTTGTCTTGACATGTCCTAGTTGGCACTCTCTTTGTCAAACTGAAGGTTCTTGCACTCTCTTCAAAGGCGCTGCAACGCTACGATGCTTCATTTTTATAAAGGATTCAGTTTCTTTGGCTATGTTTTGTTGTTTGACCATTCCAGCAGGGGCATGTACCTGCTTTCTTGTTTTGTAGGGAGCTCTGATTCACCCTGCAGTCTCTGCTTCCAGATTGCATGGATCCTTGGCGAGTTTCCGCTATTTTTAAGCCAGATCACATGTCACAATCATCATCATCCCGACTGCACCCATATGTTCCACCTTTGAGATGCTTCACCACATTGCACAGTTCATTCCATGAGTGGGAGAGTGCTTTCTTGCTTTCCCTGAAGAACGGTTCCTTTTTAAGTCAGGAAATACTTCTAAAGAGCTTACTGGAGTCACTATGAAAAGCTTTGTCATAATTAGTCTTGGCTTTGCTGGAAACCTGTATATATTGCCTTCTTTTTTTTTTTTTTTTTTCCAAAAAACTGAGGATTTACCTGGGGAGAGGAAATAGGAAAGAACATTGTAATGTTTAGAAACAAACAATATGTTGACGCTAAAGTTGTTGAGACCTGTTTTGTGTCATGAAGAGGAGAGGTGTCAAGTCCTAGCTTAATCCCTTAATCCTTCCTTATTTCCTCCTTGTTCTGTGTATTCCAGCTGCTCTGTAGTACCTCAGGCATCATTTTTCATTACAGTCACTCCCAGGCACTAGTGGATCTGGTACTCCCTCTACTAAATCCCCGTGCATTTAATGTTACTGTTTTAATATTTGAAAGACCCAGATCCTGATATCAGCAGGTTCAAAGGAATATAAAGTTACTTTCTCTACAGCTGGTTGTCCGTCAGTTCTACCTTTATAACTCAGGAGACTTTTCCTATTTCCTTTCCTGATGGTCATGAGAGAGAATCCCTTTATTGTGCCCCTTTTTTAAGCACTTCTCTGCTTCTCCAGTAAAAGGATGTCCTTTGGCTATTTGAAGTAGCTCTGAACTTATCCAAGGGACTAGTCCTATATAAACCTCAACTTTGTATTACTAGTAAATGAACAAAACTTCTCCATCTCTTAGGCTCTTACCAGGGGTTCATTTTCCCAACTTGCACTATACTTGGTGGATATAGTTCTTCCTGCCTTTAGCTACTTTTATAAGGCATTTGACTGGGAGTTTCTTCTTGTAACCTTGCTCACAATGCACTGATTAGATTTGCTGTTTTCCCAGTCACTTTACCCTGCTTTATGTAGATTATTCCTTTAACTGCTATATGGTTTCACTTATGCTTTCTGTCATTAAGAGAAAAAGTAACAAGTTTTCTGATGTACTTTTTGTGGCCCAGAGCAACCTTCCTGATTTCACTCAAAAAATAGTGAGATTGGGATGACATTCCAAGACCTCATGTATCAGGTGGCTACATTCTCCTCTGACACAGAAACCATACAGATGTGTAAAACCAGCATTAGTACAATTGGATGTTCCCAACAGGGAGGCAAACCTGTATTATGAGCAAGAAAACAATCATAACTAGAAGAATGGAGAATTTTCATGCCTGTGGGCTCACTTCCTATTCTGTCTGCATGTCATGTGGGGTAGTAAGTTCTTCTGTCGTTATTTATCTTTCATTATTCTTACAGAGCCTTGTTTGAGAATTCTGATGCAATTATCAGGAAATCATGTAAATCTCAAATTTAAAAAGTTGAAGGCTATCAGCAAAAATTAATGCTGAGGAGCGTATTGTTCTGAGTATTCACCTTTAGTTTGGAGAGGATACCCATTAATCTCAAAAGTCACTCCCTCTAGAACTTTTGAAGTTTATTACTTAGAGTTAAGCTGTATTTTCATTCAGTCTTTCCCACATTGTTTCCTTTTGATTTTGACTTCTTACGTTAGTAATGCTGATTATCCTATATGCTGTACCTCCAAAAAACCTTTGGACTTACAGGACAAAAGTTGAGGGCTCCTGCTGTAGCTGTGGATCACAGGACACGCAGGAGGAGATGTGATGCATTCTAATCAAGTACTGTATTAAAAAAAAATATATCTGAACTCTCATTCTTAAACTTCTGAATGTTGAAAGACCAGCTTGATGGTCTCCAGTGTATTTAGGTAGCTTGACAAGTGTTTCATCTTCTTTACCCATGCTGGTAATGGGGGGGATGTGACACTGGATTTGACTCCGGGGTTGCTGAGAAGTACCTGTGTGGCAGAGCACCTCACCGGGATCCACGAGGACTTTCTGCCCTCTGATACAGGGTGCTGTGGAGCTGCCCTTCCTCGTCCCGTTCAGCTGCCACAGAGGGATAATAGAATTGCAGAATGAAGTCAGCGTAGTGGCTATTTTTAATGATGTCATGGAATCAGAAAACTTTAATATCCTGAACCTTTACAAGTAGACTTGGACCACCGAGTAATGACAAAGTGGAAATGACATAGGTCAGTTCAGCACTCAGAATTTTGTGGTTAGAAACACATTTGGCATCAGCCTTTTAAAAGTTGTCATTATAAAGCAGAATTTGATTTCAGAAATGTAATGCTTTGCAAACTGCAGTTTAATAATAAAGCCCTTTCAGGACAAGTAAGTCTTATCAGGGAAAAACTTGAAAATAACTTAGATTGTTGTGGTAGTTTGGAATTGATGCAGGATTTGTTATCCTTATTATGTGAAAGGTCACTTAAACACACCTGTGATTCCACCAGCTCTAGATTTTAGGTGGATGTGCTTTACAATACTAATCATTATCAGTTTGTGCCTAAGACTGCTAAGGGAAAAATTGAGGGGGGGGGGGGGGG
>NW_015091141.1:1639527-1836580 GCF_001431845.1 Calidris pugnax
TGTGTAACGACGTGAAGAAGAAAAGTGGGGGGGGGGGGGGGGGTATAGGAGGGGTGTGTATACACACATGCATCTATATATGTATGTTTATGTGTGTATATATATATTTATTTTTTGTAAAACACAAAACTCTTTCAATTTTAGTCATTTCAGCTTCCCCAGCAGAAGTGACAAAATCTGTGAGTTTCACGATGTCAACCTGTCCTGAGCAAGAGACTGAAACACGCAGGGTTGGCGGTGAGGCAAACGCTCCTGTGTTAGTGGAACAGCTTCCTGGGGCACTGCAAGCTGGTTGGAGGGGACAAACGGACAATAACAACCTCCAGTATTGCTTTAGGATTTCCCCATGTTGGTTTAGTGACAATATATAATAAGGAAGTTCTGAGTAGTTCAGCAAGGTGAATGGCAGAAAATTCAGTATTTGTTGTCGTCATAGTGTGGGTGAAAAGCAGTACTAGATCCTGAGAATTAGCTCTACCTGTATGTGCGTGCGTGCACTAACTGGGTTTTCTGCTGCGTGTTGCATTCTGATTGCCCACACAATTCATGTTATCCTTTATAACTAAATCTACTAAGCATAGGAATACTAATTGTTTTTAATATGGCATTGTTAAACCTTTTCTTGACACCCCTCTTCATATTTCTAAATTGAATGAAATAGGTTGGATCAAATTAGTCTATAAAGACATCTCATTAACTGACTCCACAGATCCCAGAATGGAAACTAAGTTGCATTTTGTTTTTCACACTCAGACTTCAGATGCATTTATAAGGAAAGTACTGCACTTTTTTTTTTGTTTGTAACCTTTTCAAACCTTAGAATCTCTTAATTTCAGAACAATTTGTAAATGTTAACTAAGTGAAACCTTGGCAGGCACTACGGCAATAAGTTATCATTAATTATCAAAACGTGATAACTGCTTTAGAGCTTATGGTTCTGGCAGCAAAATTTAATGCTGTTTCTTTTAATAATAGTTAAGCCATATCATCTAAGGTTTCTGGCTTGTTGGAGATGTGAATTTGTTTTATAGATTATAAATATACCTATATAGTGTATGTATAAAGCAGAATGCCTGTCCTTAACTGATTATTTTTTGTACCATATTGTAAATTATATTATTTATTCTTTACCAATTTTGGAAAAAGGTGTTTTGGTTATTTAATATAATATACAAAAACTGTTAAACTTCCTCTGTTTAAATTTCCAATTCAACTTGTAAAGCTGTTTTTATTCTTGTGCATAAATACATACTAATACTTGGTCTAACTTATGTCCAGTGTGTTACTTGCCCCATCAGATTTTTCCATGTAACCTTTATTTACATAATAATGGCCCCTTGGTGAGGGGGGTTAATAATCTGTCCATAAGGCCAAGCCTTCCAAGGTGAAACTCTGGTTTCAGTGCAGTCGGTGGCATAGCTTCCATTGACATCTTCCATTGCAGACGTTTCATGATGTTCCCCATCGTGAGAGAAGGTCTTGGCTGGTTTGTTTTACTTTGGTTTACAGCTTCCATCCCCAGTAGTGTCTGCTAATTGCCAGTGTTAGCAATGAGCCAAACCAGAGTGCAGTCTGGCCTAATGTCCTGTCTTTGTGCATGGTCACCAGTAATAAGGGAAAGGGGGGGAGTGGGGTGGGGTGGAACCCCGCACCAAGCAAAAGGGTACAGTAAAAAGGGTGTGTATATTTTGGGTTCCTCCACCCCCCCAGATTTTTTTACCTTCCCAGCTTCAGATAAGTGGGAACTTAGATGTAGAGGTTGTATTCAGGCCATCGCGTTTTAGATAGCTACTACCAGAAAAACTTTTTCACCCTGAGGACAACTGGGAAGAGGAACAGGTTATCCAGAGAGGGTTGAGCAGTGTCTGTCTTTCAAGTTTTCCAAGAGAAAACTGAATAAAGCCCAGAGGAAGCTGGTCTGATGTAGCTCACCCTGCTTCAAGCAGGTTAGACTCCAGGCCTGAGGCTCCTTTCAAGCTGAATTATCCTGTGATCTATATCATTAACCTAATGTCTAATTCCTTTTGGTACACATTTAGGATTTTGGTCTTGCAATATATGAAGGCAGCTTTAGTTAAATTTGGCATTGAGAAAGTGCAGAAGTGTTCTTTAACTAGATGATAGGAAAAGGACTTGGGGTGCTGGTGGATTAGAAGCTCACCATAAGCCAGCAATGTGTGCTGGCAGCCCAGAAAGCCCCCCACACCCTGGGCTGCATCCCCAGCAGCGTGGCCAGCAGGGTCAGGGGGGGATTCTGCCCCTCTGCTCCACTCTGGGGAGGCCCCCCACTCCAGTGCTGCCTCCAGCTCTGGGGCCATCAACAGCAGAAGGACATGGAGCTGTTGGAGTGGGGCCAGAGGAGCCCCCGGAGCTGCTGGGAGGGCTGGAGCCCCTCTGCTGGGAGGGGGGGCTGAGAGAGGTGGGGGGGTTCAGCCTGGAGAAGAGAAGGCTCTGGGGAGGCCTTGGAGCCCCTTCCAGTCCCTCGAGGGGCTCCAGGAAAGCTAGGGAGGGACCCCCTTGGAGCCCTAGGAGGAGGGGGAAGGGTTTGACCCTGAAAGAGGGGAGATGGAGCTGAGATGTGGGGAAGAACTTGTTTGGTGTGAGGGTGGTGAGAGCCTGGCCCAGGCTGCCCAGAGAAGCTGTGGCTGCCCCATCCCTGGAGGGGTTCAAGGGCAGGTTGGAGGGGGCTTGGAGCAACCTGGTCTGGTGGGAGGTGTCCCTGCCCAGGGGTAGCACTGAGGTCCCTTCCCACCCAAGTTGTTCTTTGATAAGAAATTAGGAACATTTAAAGCTCACCAAAACTTTTATTAATAATACTTATAGATGCTTCCTTTCCATCCAACAAGTGAGGACTCCTCTCTACCACCTCTGTACCAAGGAAACTGGACTGTGTGACCAAGTGTGCGCACTTTCTGTGCGGCTTCTCACCTCCAACATGCTGTGACAGACCTTCGACTCTTTTCCACCTTATGTCACAGCTGATACTGAATCCTACCACTTTTTCCTCACAATCTGATTTTGCCATTGACCAAAGCTTAACACTGTAAAAACAAAAGGAAAGACTCTGAAGTAAAAAACAATTATCAAAGGAAAATGTTGCAGTTACTTATTTCTCGTGTATTGTCTGGTGTTTTTTTTTTAATCCCACAAGACAAAAGCAGCAACGTGGCTGCCTCTGAACTTACTTCTTGCCCTTACGAAAATCTGTAGAGCCGTTAAATAAAACCTTCAGCCGAAAATGTTAACGTAGAGCGTTACTGTCCCTCGGAAGCGCTCGGTCGAAGCGCTGGCTCCCGGGAGGCGGCTGCACCGGCTCCCCCGGCCCCAACCCGGCCTCCTCTCCCGCCCCGCGCCGGGGGCAGCCATGGCCGCCGGTGGCGGGGCTGCGGGCGGAGGGCCCATCCCCGCGTGCCCGCGCCCGCTCCCCACCGCCGCCTCCGCGGGACCGAGACGCGGCCCTCTCTCGTCCGGCAACACTGGGCGAGGCCTCGGAGGCGAGGCTGGAGCCCCCGGGTTATGAAGCCGCTGTGAGGTTATTCCTTAGGGCGGGCCGGAGTTCTGACGGCTCGGGTGAGATGCCCAGAGGGGGCCTCCCGGAACGGGACCCTCCCGGACCGATCCGCAACCCTTTGCGACGGAGCGCCCGCGCACCGCGGAGACAACTCGCGCTCCCTCGCCCGAGGCGGGGCCGGGCTCGCCGAGGGGAGGGGTACACCCGCTCTGCGGCTGCGCCCGGGCCCCTCAGAGCGCACCTCTCTGTGGAATTACCCTGCCTGGCCCTTTAAACGCCCTCTCACCTCTCGCCCCACTCCGCCCTCTCAGCCAATAGCTCTGCAGTTCCCTCTGACTGACGCACGGTGTTACCAATGAACGGGCGACGATGCCAGCCCTTTTTAAGCTTCCCTCCCTCTGCGAGGCTCACCGGACAGGCGGGACATCGAGAGGGCGAGCTGTTTTCGATAGGCTGCTCGGCTTGATGGGCAGGTAGCCCAACCAACGGAGAGCTAGGGAGGGTCCGCCGGCCCTACCTGCGGTCCCGGCTGCCGAGGAGAAGCGCCACGCGCGGGGCTGTGGGGCTGAGCCTGTTGTCCGCCACCATGTTCCGGGGCCCTGAGGCCGACTCGGCTAAGCCCAGCTCCAGGTGGTGCAGCGGGGACGGGCTGGCGGCCCGGGGGGACGGGACGAGCCGTGCAGCGGCGCGGAGCCCCTGGCGGGGCTTTGTTCGAGACGAGGGAGAGGCGGGAGAAGGGCAGGCTCCAGCCGAGGAGCGGGAGGCGGGGGCTGCCGGGGGGACTGAGTCCCTCCCGAGGGGGCCTGTTGGGCGGCGGCAGGTAGGAAGGCCACTCCCGACCTTCCGGTGGCTGCTGAGGCGGGAGGCCCGCGCGGGGCGGTGGCCGCAGACCTGGCCGTACCTCAGTTTCCCTCTGGCGGGGGATGGGGATGGGGCTGGTCCGCGGGGGCTGCGCGGCGTTGCTGGCGGGGCTCGGAGCAGGCGTGGGGCGCGGAGGGAGGACGGCAGCGCTTGACCCGTCCCGTCCCGCCGGGGGTTAGCTGGCTGGGGCGGGGGTCAGGGCCCGGCGAGGGGCGCGGTGCGGGAGGAAGGTCCTGGCGCGGCCGAGCCGTCCTGCCCCGCGTTGGTGGCGCCGCGGGGAGGGAGCGGGGCCTGGCGCCGCGCTGCGAAGCTGTAAGAGGGTGCCACACAAACGCCCGCGTAAGCGCACGTTCGCGTGTTTTCGCCTCATGAAGTACGTTGTTATGCATAGATACAAGGGCATATATCCTAATAACTTGGAGCCGGAGCGATTAATCCGTCTGCGAGGTAGTCATGTGCTCGGAGGGGAAGGAAGTGTTTCGAAATCGTGTCGGGGCGCTCTGCGTTACCACCCGGTTTTAAAAGACTAGTGAGGATGTTCTGTCCTTCGTGTAGTCTCTGAGAAGCTTTTGTTCTCGTGGTAATTTTGAAACCACGTTTAACTCGTAAAGTTGGTTTATGGATGGAGTTGGAACGCAGGCCGTAACTTTTTAGTTACCAGCAAGCAAAGGTGATTGTGTTGGCGCGTGTTCTCTGGCGCTGAGGCGGTGTTTTCCTCCCGCCCGACACGCCGCAGCAGGGCTCTGGGCGAGCGGCCGCGCTGCGGGACCCGCGTTACTGGATGGCATGGGGTGGGCTCCGAGACAGTGATTACTGACATACAGCCTGCGCCATCAGAAGCAAAAAGTACTTGGTTTAAAGACGCTTTTTCTGTTCTTTCCCTAAACAAAACTTTATTTGGTGATAATGCAAATCCTCTTGCAGTTCTTGACACGTGTAAGTTTTTCTAATTAAAACTGAGCCTAATTCAAAATCTCTGCAGCATCTGCCAACAGCTGTGGAAGTGGGGGGGAAAAAATAACTCTTCCTAATGGAGAAATGTGAAAATCTTTGTGAGGAAATTATAAACAGATACTTTGCATTTTGAGAACTTCATAATACAGAGGTATTACTATTAGAAATAAAGGATGCCAAAAATACTTTAAATGAAAGCCTCTACTTAAATAATTGCCTCGTGAGATGTATCTCAAGTGATCCAGTTAATGTGTACAGTGATATAGCAAACAGCTAGTTGGATGAATGGAATTAACTGCCTAGTTTTATTTTATTAAACTTCAATAATGATGCTTTGCATTTTTAAGGAAGTTTTGCTTTTCCAAAATAAAATGAGGAGTTGCGTGTCTAAGAGTTGCTGTTGCTCTGAAAGCAAAGCAGAAGAGAATTCTATCATTCTGCTGTTGGTGCACACGATCAGGATGCATTGATTTTATGTATCATCCACTCATGTAGCATATGAGCAGTTTCACAACTACTGTACAGAGCTGAAAATGCAAAATGTGGCCATCTTGGAAAGGGAATGCGCCTGTTCCCTTCCTCCCCATCAGTGTTACTGTAGAACATCATCCAGCTTTCTGATAGAGCGCGTAACTGACATAACAAAGGTTGTTGTTTGTTTATGACATGAGGCATGAATTTGTATTGATCCCACAGCAGGAGAGCCCCCAGTACCTCTCTGGTCTTTGCTTTAGAGCCGGTGTTCCAAACCTTAACACCTGCTTTCTGCTGGTTACCTTAGTGAGGGTCTCTCGCATATAATGCAACTCTTCTGTTTTACCTGCTTTATTGGAACTGTCTGAAAAACAGTAGGACTTCAGTGTTTAACTTTCAGACAGAATTAAAAAAAAAAAAAAAGTATTTATATAGCCGGTGTCTTGAATGAATGGGTAAGTCTTGGGACCTCTTCTGTAGTTTGACTGAAAGGTTTAATGAGGAAAGGGTGCTCAAATTCAAGTGTGTTAGAATGTAGGGAAAAAGACCACAAGAATTAATTAAAATTCTTCAAGCCTGCCAGAAGAGAACAAAGCAATTAGTAGAGGCTTTTAAACTTAAAGGGTAGGGTTCTTAATTTAGCTGTTCTAGATGAATTGACAGACTTATAGTCTACTGGAGGGGAGGGGGAGAACAGACAGATTTAAATTGCATAGAAAACAAAGGTGGTTTTTTTTTCATTACTGTTTAAAAGAATAAAACAACACCTTCCCTTCTTCCCTTCCTTCCTCCCAAAGGAAGAAAGAAAATCTAATTTATCTGGCTACAAGACACCAAAATATCTCTTTATCTAAACTGGCATAATACCAATATAAAATGACTATAAACTAAAATTAGTATAAAGTGTATGTTGAATTTCCTTGTACTCTGTTGAAGCAGCTTCTGCTGTCTTACCAAGTTTAACATTCACAGGCTGAGTCTTATTTTCTTATTTGTTATGTGGGACCTGCATATCTCCCTGATCTGCAACGGTGTGACATGGGAGTACAAGGAGGTCAGCGATGCTCTTGAGGCTACACAGCAAGAGGGTAGCTTTGTGCTCTCCCCGGGTTTTGGCTGAAGTGAAGGAGTTCAAAACCCTGTTCTCTTTGCTATAAGCTGGAAGATCTTGTTACATCAAGATTATTTTTGGTGATTCTTGTGAATGACTTAGCTATCTGACTTTGCATTAATTAGAATTTTATGGACCTGGTATCACAGTCACTTGAAAGTTTATGGAATATTTGGAAGGTTCCTAGTGATTAGAAGTGTCTGAAATTGTGGAAGCAAATCCATGTTGTGTGTGTAGAGTCAAGACATTCTTTTGGGTGACGCTGGCAGAAAAGGTCACCTATTACACTGATTTCAGAGTGCCTTGTAAGCACCTAAAGTGGTGCCTCTGATTTGTTGATTGCAAGAGTAGGGTTTTCTTAGTATGTATACTGAGCTGAAAATGGGAGGACAATATAAGATTAATCAGTGTTGGATTTCTTTTGATTCATAATTAAGTTTGTTGGCTGAATAATCAAGACATTTAATCTTAAAATGGGGTTTCTCTAGAATTTTTTTCTGCAATAAATCTTAAATCCAGTTGCAGGAACGGGAAGTAATTTGGTTCTTATGATAGGTTGTTTTTCTTAAACCAAAACAATCTGAATGTAGTTATTTTGTTAACACATGCCTACAAGCATAGGAGGGCTTAAGGAAACAGCATGGTATATAGAGTGAATCTATAGTGTAAAAAACTCCATTTGTATAAACTATGTTTCTCTTTGACAGTATATTTAGAACTCAAGAAAGACTAGAAGTGTTTAAACAAAAAACAAAACTGAAAATAATGGGTAAAGTCTGAAATCACTTAAATTATATGAGGGATATTAGCAGGCCTACTTTTTAACAGGAGCCCCTTCGCAAACTCCTCTAGGTTTGGTTGGTTTTTTTAATTGTTCCCTTTTCTGTTCCTTCCATCTTCCAAGTTTAAATGCTTAAACTGCCTCAAACCTATAGCATAGTTGGATCTACAATTGTTGATTGTCTACATAGTTGGATTAGTTATTGTCTACATAGTTGGATTTACAATTTAGTGTCTGTTGGACGCTAAATTGTAAATAAACCTTCTGCTTAGAGGTGGTTATCCTGTCTGTTGAAGTTTTAGTTACTCCCTCAAGCTAAAGGAGTTTAAGTTCACTATTGTACCAAGGATTAAAATACTGATATTGGCCAGTGAAGACAGTCTCTCTGAGGCTAGTCCTGACTATATGAACTATTCCCAGGCTAAAAGAGGAACTCTTTCCTCCTTCCTTCCAGAACAAATAAAACTGCTTTCTGCATCCTGAGATCTGAAATGCTGACAAAGCTCATTTTCTGACAGGGTAGCCAAATATCTCTATGTTTGTGAAATTCGGTTTTAGGATTAAATTGGGGTAGATCTTGGCTCCAAGAGGAACTTCTTTTTATGCATGGCAGATATCTAACCTGAAATGGCTTGCTTCTGTCACAGATCTGTGGAGGGCACATGTTGTGTTAATTCACTGACATTGGAATTCTGTTTGGGTAGAGTGGGATAAAGATCTTGCAATTTATAACTGTTCTCTTTGTGTAAAGAAGACTGGTTAGTTTAGGTCCCAGATAAAGTATTTGGATTAAGAGAGGTATAATTCAGCTACTGTTTTTGCTCAGTTGCCAAGATTGTGGGCTATTGGTCAACTGTAAAGATTATTTTTGTTACCTAGGTATTCAACGCTTTCCCATGTTTTTTTCTGTTAGTTTTCCACTTAATTCCACTGATTTTACTCCCACATAGTGGTTCAGTTCCTGTTCAGGACAGGACCTGAAATCTGTTGAACATAGGTATTAACTGTGGACAAGCATGACTTTCGGTAGGTTTTCAAGAAGTCAGTCCATTGTAACCTCCAATTTTTATGAGGATCTGTTTGAAATACCTCCAGTGCCAAGCTTTGGTTTTAATGGATTTGCATCTTGACCACTAAAAATTTGGCTGCTTGGCATTCTGCCTCTCTGTTCTAAACTCTGCAGCAGCTAATGTGATAACTAATGGTTGAAACTAGTAAATTTTTAGTAGTTACGAAATGTCTACTTTTATTTAGAAGTCAACGGTTTTGCATTGTGTCACAGGTGCAAAGTTGGTAGGTGCAGTTTAGCAGACTGGTCTGGTTCTGGCGGTGCTGTTATGATCATTCCAGATAATCGTAGATAACATAATGATCAAGTTGACTGATTAGGAAGCTGGCAGTATTTGTGCTGAACTTGAGAATATTTTATTAGAACAGCTCTTGAAGATACCCGGTGGACATAGCAGAGTTACTTGGAGTAAGTTCAAATCAGAACAGTTATTCATAACATACAAGGGAGAATGGGGAGGGGACATAAAATATGTTGGATGCTGTAAATTTCAAACAAACTTTTCTCTTGCTTCTCTCATTCTGCAATACAGGGTACTGAAGCCCCCAGGAGGAGGATCTAGTAATCTCTTTGGAAGTATAGAAGAAATTTCTTCTTCAAGCAGGCCACACCGGATGGCATCCAATATCTTTGGAGCTTCAGAAGAACCTCAAAACATTCCAAAAAGAACAAACCCTCCAGGTAAGAGCAGCCACCACCTTCAGTGTGACTGGGCTCTGAATTGCAGCACAGAACTGGATTCATATTCCTAAAGTGGAACACTGGGATCTGTCTGTCTTTTTATGAGTGGGCTTGAACAATAAAGCTATTCAGACTTCTGAATATAGGAATATTTCACTGATCTACGTGTTCACAGACTTTTTAGCACAAGTCTAATCCTTTCCAAGTTGAGGTCTAGGAAATGATGAAATTGCTTCTATTTGAGACCTGTGTCATCAGTTAGCTGCAGTTAGTACAGCTGTGAGTCTGAGATCCTCTAGGGAATTCTTGTAACAAAGGATTTCAGCTAGTATCTCCAGGCAAGTAAAAGTAAGTCTCTGGGCAGTAGGTTTCTGGAAGTCTTTGAATTCTTATATCTTTTTAAATTTTTTTTAATATAGTGTGGTAAAACTAAGTCATCTAGAAAAAAAAATGATAAATCTAACAACTGCCTTGCAGGGGGAAAAGAAAGTGGTATTTTTGAGGATTCTGGTTCTGCTGAGCCTCGTCCACGCGTGAATCCTCCTGGTGGGAAGACAAGTGATATCTTTGGGTCTCCTGTACCTACCAGTGTTGTGCGAGCGCACCCAAACAAGCCCAAGGTATTTGTACTTCTTGCACTGTCAAACCAAGGAGCTGGCACCTCAGCGAGTTGTCTCTGTCTTGTCACAATTCAGTGCTTGTGTTCTTTATCAGATGAATTATGCATAGGATGACTTCAAGTTAGACAGTTATTCCTGAACTCTCCATTTGATAGCTTGTTAGATTTGGTGCATGGGATCTTAGCATGCTCTGTAGTTTGCAGTAGAACTGTTAATTAGACTGTGGATGTGTGTTTTGGAAAAAAAAGAGGAGGAAGAAATGCTTCAGAAGCCTGCTGGAGTTCTTGGCACACAACCAGGAGTAGGATATTTCCTTTTATTCTGCAATTTAGCAGAGGTGAGCTTGATACCAGCTTTGGACAGTCAGTGAGCACTAGTGGGCTACAGTCATAATTCTTCATGTAGCCTGGCTGTGCCCTTCACCTCTCTTCCACCTACGAGCAACATGGAAGCACTTTAGCAGGAGATTGAGCTTCGGTGATCAAAGTGAAAAGGATAATGAGATCAGGTTCGAGTGTCAGGTCTGCAACGCACTTGACTTTGTGATGCCAGGCAAAAGTGTGCGTTGCTATATCAGTTGTTGTTTTTTGATCTTAAAGCTGGAATGTGTAATAGTTGGAGAGTCTTGTAGTTATGACCCAATTTATTCTGGAAAAAAAGGAGGTTACATTGCCAAATACTTTATTTCTGTATTGAAATGCCCTATATTCAGATTTACAACCTGCTGCCTTACTCTAAGATGCTATTGAGTGAGTAGCTACTATCTTGGCAGTGCTGTTGGCATGTAGGATAGCACAGGAACTTAACATCCCATGAAATACAGCTGACTGACTTAGTGCTGAAAAAGTAGCAGCAGTCTCATTTTTCCTGGAACCTTAGGAAGAAAAGATTAGTCCATTTTTTTTCCTCCTTTTCCCCTTAAATTTGAAGGTTCTGGTGGTGTGCTTTACCTGACTTTTTATGCAGGCTCTGGGGTGTATTTTGGGGGATTTGGTCATAAGAAAAGAGGAGAAAGATTTTTCTCCTCTTTTTAGAAGACTGCGAACTAGGTTTTTTCAGCAGTAGTGCTGTTGGTGCAGGGAAGGGCTTTGTTTTGTTCCTCTGTACACCTTTATTGGGCTGGTCTCTGATTCTTTTTAGTTGCTCTTTTAAAAATGTAACATTATTTTTTATGAACTCCTGATAAACAGGACAACACTTAAGAAATTCCTATGTCTTTAATTAGAGCATTGGAATTGTGAGAAATACTGGGATGGAAAGCAGATAGCATATTTACAAAAACTACTGCAGGTAGAGTTTAATGGGTGGGAAAACATGCAAGTTTTTCTCAAGTATTGCTGTGTGCTGCTGACAGTCACTTGGAATTGCTGGGGAAATGGTATTAAAGGGTTTTGTTAATTACCTGACTGTTTGGGTCTCTCGATATTCACAGGAGGACAGAAATTGCTGAACATAAATAGGGTGCTTGACAAGAACAGCAATTCCAGGCCTTTGGACAGAGCTGTTTCTCACAAACAAAGTTTTAAGCCTCTAATGAACTAATGTAGTGTCATCATCTGCATTTCAATGAATTGTCTGAGGTGTGCACCTTGGTGTGACATGGGAGTTGCCTTCTGCCAGCCTTCTGGGGATAGGCAGCAGTGCAGCTGCGGGGCTGCACACAGTGTAAGCAGCTGTTGACTTTTCCCGTGATAAACGTATAAACTTAGATTAGAAACAAAGCATAACTTTCTGAAGGATTTTGTGACGAGAACAGTAATATACTAAGATAGGTTTTGGTTTCCTTGCAGGATCACATTGTCTTGAAAGAAGATGAAACACCGAAGAAGTTGGAAGGTCAGCAAGAGAAATTCCCTTATTTGAGAAGATAAGCTCAGAGAAATAGTTTCTTATGCTTCCTCTTAAAAACATAAGACCAAGGCTGGTGTTTAGGATAATATAACTGAGAAGTTTTCCTTCCAAGAGTCAGAAATTTAATCATTTGACTGTAGCAAAACGGTTCTCTTCCTCTTACCGAGGAGAACACCACAGGTGTAAATCTGGATACTAGGGGTGTGTGTATCTACTTTGCTTGATGTCACATGTATGTATATAGATACGTATAGAATCTGTATATGTATACAAAAACATCTTATCAGATTGCTGCTTCCTCTCTTGCCATATCCTTCAAGTGTGTAATCTTGGCCTTCCATAGTTGTAAATAACAGATAGCTGACTGACAAAACATATTATTGCTCAGCTAGTTATTGTTAAAGAATGATGGGAACGCTGCTTTTGAGCTCAGTGTGAGAGGATTCAAGGGGATGTTGCATCTCTTAATTGCTTGAAACTGCCAAAATAATTCCAAAGGCATATGACTTGGCTACATATCCTTGTTAGAAAAGATCGCTGAAGGAAGAGAGGCATTGTTGCAAAAAGTTAAATTTTTCCTCAGCATCTGTGTCCTCCATGGAAAAATGAACAGATACAGAGAAACCTTAGTGCCCTGTGGATGGGAGAGGTGGGAATTGATGCAGCCTACAGATGAAGAGGCACTTCTTGCACTACAGAATAGCAAGTTGATCTAATCCTTGTTTTCTTTTTATTCAGCTACAGAAAATATCAAACCGCAGCTGGAGGATGGAGGCGAGAAAAAAGATCTGGGCAAAGAGGAGCGATGCAAGGAGCCAGAACCCAAGATAGACAATCATGAGCCCCGACTGGGACCAAGGCCACGCTCACACAACAAAGTTCTCAATCCGCCAGGGGGGAAATCCAGTATTGCATTCTATTAGGGCCCTCCGTTCACTTTCACTAACGGAGTCTGCACAGAAACTCTTGTCTGTGGTCAGGAGGTCAGTTTATAGACTATTGTTTGTGGATAGATTCTTAGGCAGATGGATGAAGGTTATGCTAACGTGTGTAGGAAGGATATCCTGGTGATTTGGGGAGGGAGGGCTGGGGAGGGAAAGGGTGCCCTGTGGAAGATGCGAGTATGGGACTGGCAGAGGGGACATCAGTGTAACTTTGTGAAAGATCAGTGCTGCTTTGTGGTGAGTTCATCAGACTGTTAGGTTCTTGGCTAGCTCATGGCTCAGGACACTCTTGTGGAGTCAGGCTTATCCTTGTAGTCAACATGTACAACATTGAGTGAGTGGGGACCTGGAGGTCACCTCTGGAAGACTGTGAAGCACAGCAGGAGGGCTCTGCTCTCCTTAAGATGTGGCATCACAGTATGTGCTGACTTGCAGTCACTTGAATATAAATGTGTTCTAGTGGGACAAGTAGTGCTGCCATGGGTTTGAGTGTCCAGTCTTTGGTTCTCTTTGTCTCCTTTCTTGCTTTGCAGCACACAATTGCTGATACAAAGACAAAACATCCTGAAAGTTTCTTTTAATACTCCTAAACCATCATATGTTAATAAATATCATGTCTTCTCCTCCCCAGAGTATTCAGGCCTTCAGTAATCTGCTGATTACTATGACAAGCTCTTGACAAGTGATAATATCAGTCCAATGTACTGTTTCATTTAGGTGCTTCTAGAAGATTTCTATTTAAAGTATCCTGGTTGGGTGCAAACACTAGCTTTATGGTGCTCTTTGAACAGAAGTGTACCGTTACCATGGAGAATATACTGACATGTCAGCCAGCTTTGACCCAACTCCTATAGAAACGCCTTAGCTTCTGCAAAGCTTCTTACTTTGTACTCTGCGGAAACCAGGACTGTTCTTTACTACAGTGTATTTTTTGTTTGTTTATCTGTGCTGATTCTGTTAGTGAATTCTTGTGTGTTTGGTCAGCCTTATGTTTGCCTTTGCCTCAGATTTTTGTTGGTAAGGTTGGGAGAAGGATGTGGATTCTCCCCAAACCACAGCTGTAGTTCTTTTGAGACATGCTGTAGACTATCCTAGTTGGAGAAACAAAGACTTTAGTAATACAAATCTTGTGGTTGAGCTGGCTGTCTTAAATTGTGTTTGGAAGATGTGCATGTTTTGCACAAACGTTTGTTGAGGAGGGTAGCTCCCATAATTTGTTCTCTGAATGGACTTTCTGATCATATCCAGGGCTCTGATATATGAATGTTAACATTAGGTGCTTACTGTTCAATGTATTTAATAGTGACTTTTTAAATTTGACATAGCCAAACAGGAGTTGTTCAGGTACACCATAGAACAAGTGGCCTTATCTGTGTTGTTATCAGCCCACTGCTGTTCTAGCCCAGGTCCCCTGCTGTTTTGGGAGGGGGAACTGCCTCTGGGCCAGGTGCTAAAACATCCTGTGACTCGTGCTCAGTGGGCTGCTTGGTTCGGTTGATGTCAGAAGTGGTGGATGACTGCATGAAGACTTAGTTGCCTTTTCAAATGGTGGAAGTGAAATATATAGGGCAGTGCTAAGGGTAGAAGTAGCTGTGGGAAGTAGGGATTTCAATGCCTTTGTACTTTTCAGATAGGTTTGGAAGTCCCTGTTACTGCCCCACCCCCAGGAAAGCAAGGCAGTGATTCTGACTGCAACCCTGTCATGGATTTGTGTTACTTCCAAACATGTATTTCCCAGCAGCTGTTCCTGAGTCCACGATGCCTGGCATCTGCCTGATTCTCAGACACATCTGTCTGTTTCAATTCCTTGTTTCTGGTACTTGAGAGGGTTTGAAGGGGCTGCCATGTGGAAAACCCAACCGGAGGCAGCTTTCTGCATTGAGGAGACTGCTGTGACTATCGCCGTCTGTAATACTGAGCTTGGGCTTGGCACCTTTTACTACCTGATGTGCATTGGCTACAGTGCCTGTCTTCTAAACAGCAACTTCCAACTAGGCCTTAAATTAGTTAAACTGTGTTCATTTTCTTGCACTTCTTTCTTTGGAATCTAAACCACATTTTCAACTCATCAAGTAAGATTGATTAGGACATTTCTCCAGGACAGGAGGAGATTGGAAATCAAATGATAAATCATTCAATTGTCAATAAACTTCTGTATTTTGTTACTTCACTGTGTTTGCTTTTTATAAATGAACCAGCAATCTAGTTCAATGGAGATACACTGGTGAATTTTGTTACCTGAAGTGGGAAAAATTGCACCAATCTTTTCAGGTCTTCTGTAGTGGGTAGTATGCTTTGGAGATGTGACATCCTGCTCAAGGTTGCTCCTGAGACAAGCACCTCTTGTTCCTGGGGGTAGTGGAGGGACCGGTACCAAGGATGGTGTGAAGGTAACTACAGCTACAGAAGTCCCCATTTGGTGGGGGTTGGACTGGTTGCCAAGTCCTGCCTGGACTCTCAGCTAGGGTGCTTTAACCCTGCTCCATTCACCCCTTAATTTACAGACTGTGATGCCTGACAAAGCCGCTCGGGCAGCACACGTTTCTGCAGTGACCTCTGTGCTCTGTGCTGGCATTTTTGCCGTGTGTAGTTCAGAACTCTTCTCTCAGGTGTGCACAGTGCTGTGGGTAGGATCTGTGGAGTGTGGGAACTTGGGAATATTCATGATAGATAACACGTAAGCAACAAAGGATTGTCCTCCCTTTGAACTGCTGCCAGCTAGGAGATTACAGTATAGCTTCAATTTGCAACTCTGTATGCTACCTCCTTACCCTTAAATTGAAGGTTTGTAGCTTAAACACTGAGGATAGACTATTAGCCAGGCTACTGTTTCAGTCTTGGAAGGAAAAGGATGGTATCTTTTATACCAAGCTTAGCTTGGAAAGTGGATAAAGGATGATTTGCATGCTTTCATAAGTCCTGTGTACAATTCCAGACATAGCTGCTGCTTAGTTCCAAAATATTTCACCATGCCCATCTAGTAGCAGACTGCTCTAATGAATGCTGTAATGAGCATCATCCCTCCTGATCCCCTGAGAACCTGATTAGCCCAGATCAGTCCCTGCTTTCCCCTGTTGAGACTGCTGATTTCCATGCAATATCTTTTAAGCAAGCGCTGTCTGATATTAACACTATTAACAGTTGATAAACAGCCCACTTCATGCTCTTAATGAGGAAGATTAATGTCCTCTCTCTCAGCATTTTAAGTAACATTACTGTGGTTTTTTGAAGGATTTACAGAGGTTAATCAGACTTGGAATATCTAAAGTACATTCTTGGGGCTTGTCTAGTGAGAGAACATCTGTAAAGCAGTACAGATGTGGAGACAATTGTTTAAGCGCTACATGAGCAACTGTTGTGGTGTGTTCCCTGAAGCATTCTCGCTGCTGCTTACACGTAAGGTGTTCACAGGGATGCCCAGGTATCTTGGCTGCCGGTGTGTCTGTGTGGTGAAGTTTGACACTTACCTGTCAACGTGGACTGTGCACAGTTGACAAGATGCATCTTCATAGCTCTGAAGCCGGCTGGGCACCCAGCACTGAGTTCAGGCCCCCTGGTGTGTCTCCTGCTGAATTTCAGCTTGAAGCTCTTGCTGAATGAAGGCTGTTGAGGCTGGAGTTTTCCATTGTTTGTTTTTCTTGAGGAACAAAGTGGGGTTGCCACCAGGATGCTGTGCTGTTCTAGACTAAAGAAGGCAAAAGGACACTGACCTCCGTGAGCCCAGGTTGTCTGCTGGTAACAGGGCAGGGCTGTAGAGAAACTTTGGCACATAAGCCATTTATGTCATTACTTGTTATCAGCTGTGCAAGAAGTAGACTGGGTAATGATTTATTGCTACCCAAGTACTGTGCACAGCACCCCACAAGCAGCCAGCAGACCAAGCTGCACGTCTGGGCTGCCAGACCCATGACTGCTTGCTCCTCCCTCAAAACAGTCAATGAGCAGAAAGAGCAGCTTTTAATTATTGTGCTAAATTTACAGCCCTGATTATTTTTAGTTTTATCTTGCTTCTGGAGACAAAGACTATCCTGTCTGGCATCTGGCTTTCCCTTTCTTTCAAACTGCAACTCGTTATATTCGTAACAGGACCTCCTCCTCCTCCTCCAGTAGGTCAAAATGCTGGGCCTAACCATCAAGGACGCGGTCATTTGCTTTGCCCGTCAGCCTCTGCCTCCAGCCAGCTTCTGGTTCTGGTGTCTTACCCACTGCTTTTCCGCCTCCCTCCTACATATACATATATTTTTAACAGTAGAGATGCTGCCTTTGGCTTCTTGATTATCCCTCCTGTGCTGCTGCTGGGTGCATGCTACTTGCCGCTTAACCCAAAACACAAACAGCTCTGTGTCATTGTATCCAAAGCAGAGAGGTCTATGGGAAGTAACTGGGAACTTCGTCTTGTGCCAGGTTCTTCATAAAGCTGATGGTTCTTCCTCCACTGCTGCCTCGTGCAGGCTTGGGTAAATGTGTGCTCCTTGCTGTGAAAACGTTTAACATTCTGGCTCCCGGGAGCATGCTTGGAAGCATGATGAGCAAAAAAAAATATAATAAAAAAATCCACCTCGATGTGAGTTGCCTGAACTAAAGTTCACTTTAAAGTTTCACAGTTTATATGTTAGGAGTTGCAGTGGACTGTGTCTTACACCAGAGGCAGGTTCTGCCAAAGGATGTTGTTGAAAAGAGCTTACCCTTCCCGGGGTTGCCCAAGGCTGGGAGAGGGGTGAGGGCTGGGGGGGTTGGTTACCTGTATACAGCAGCGGTGCAACACTGCAACTATTAAACAAAACCAGCTGGTTGTTTCTTTCCATTTCTTGCAGTGTGCTGACCTCTGTGAATGCCACCCCTTCATTTTCATGAAGAGCTCAAAGCAGAGAGCCCTGCAATTACTTTGTAAAAAGTTTCTGAGAAGTGAGTTTGGCATCTCAACAGCAGGTGTCAAGCCAAGAATCAAGAAGCCAGGCAAAGTGAAGGTGGCTTTGCTATCATCGGTGGAGTAATTAATGAAAAAAAAAAAAAAGGCAGTTACACAGGTGCAACAGGAAGCTGTTGATGAACTCTAATGGCAATGGGCAGGTACTGGTGCAGAAGTACCTCTGCCTCTTTGCTGTTATTAAGTCAGCTTCAAGCTTTATTCATCTGAGCTAAAAGGCAGGAGCAGTCTTTTAAGAACAAGCCTTTGCTGTTAAGAGGCTCTGGTAGAATCCTCCCAACCTGGAGATGCTTTTTGTGCAACTGCCTTGAAGGTCACTAGAATCTCCTGACATCTTCAGATTATAGGAAAGGGTGCTTAAAAGCCTGTGCAAGGATCTTTGTATAATGGGATCCCCATCTGCTGTAGCCAACTGCAGTTCTCCCTGTAGGTGGGAATGCGCAGGAATGCTCCATGGCAAAACCTCATAGAGCAGGCAGTGAGACAGACCTCATCGGGAACCTTGTGAACCAGTGGCAGATTTAAGGAAAGTATGTCACAACTCTTCATTAAAACAGAAGAGTGAAGTTTTTCTGGTAATTTGTAAGTAGATTATGGCAAACGGGAATGGCTAGTTTTTGAGCTTCTTCCATGATGAATCAAGTACAGGACTCAGTTGGTATCCCAGCACTCATTACAGGAACAGCCCCATTGAGTTCAGCTGGAGCGTCACCTGGTATGAACTGAGGAAGCTGATGACTTCCTGCCAGCCAGGCTGAAGTCACTGCTTTGAAGCCAGGTGTTGGTAGCATTGAGGGGAAACATCAATTCTGTTGAACGCATAGGTTCTTCTGTATACAAGCCTCCAACATGAGCGTATAGTTACTGCTGCGTGTGATTTTTTAATAATAGCATTTTGTAAAGTCACCATGGGATTTTCTTTCACTATGATTTGAGCACAGAAGAGCAGCACTGGGAGCAGAGGCTGAGGCATGTAAAGGTACGGTCCAGCTGAATGGAAACACTGGTGAGGCCTTGTAGGGAGCACCGAGCTGTGACTTGGGGAGGGAGGGCAGTGGTGGCCAACGAAGGTGGTAGATGGACTGGAGCACCTCTCCTAGGAGAGAAGGCTGAGAGAGCTGGGGCTGGTCAGCCTTGAGAAGGGAGGACTCAGGGAGATCTTACCAGTGTGTTCAAGGGACCTGCTGAGAGAGAGGGAAGACAAGGGAGCCAAACTCTTCTCTGGACCAGAGACAATAGGCACAAATTAAACCACGGGCCCAAGCAGGGAGTGCTGGACTCAATGGTCTCAGGAGGTCACCGACAAACTAAAGGAGTCTTGTGATTTTGCAGTTTTGTGACTTCTCACCTCACCCCAACATTTCTGCTGCACCAATCCTTTAATTGTCTGTGGTCTGCAATGAATTCACAGTGTAACTTAACATTTAGAAGATGTTGGTCTCTGAACACTCTCTTCAGTAAATCAGTTTAAGAAAACTTTGCTTTGATGGGTGGGTTTTAAGGATGACTATTGAATGCTGTCAGTGCCTAAATTGCTTTTAATCTATTAGTGTTTATATTAAATGTAACTTGAGCAGAGCTGCTCTTTCACTTAAGGATGTGTAATCATTTACATAAGAAGTCATTCACTTCAGCATTCCTTGTACCTAGCTATGTTAAAGTTTACTTCATTCTTAAAGGACCTTTTGTAAACACCGTAGGAGTGTTTGTGAGTATTTTGCATAGTGAAAATGGCAAGCTGCCTGAGTAAAACAAGCCTCTAGCATTCATGAGTAAGAGCACTGTCATCTAAAAGACAGAATTTCAGATCAAACACTTTTATGCTTTGGAAGGCAAATGAATAGGCAAGGCTTACAGAAGCATTTCTAGTAGTGTAATAAGCAATTTAGCTAGGCTTGTGTGCAAAAGGTAATCAATTTGATTAATTCAGGCTCCTGCCTAAAGAATAATGATGGTGGCACTCATGTGGATATGTAATTTGTGAAAGATGCACGCTGCTTTGGAGGAGTAAGCAAAACAGGAGACCTGCCGAGGTCTGGGATTAGCAAGTGCTGATGTACAGGATTCCTGTGAGGGAGAACGAGTGGTGCACACAGCAGGCACACCTCACACAGGCAGTTTTGATGCAAAGTGAAACACAACTATCTAACAGCTTATGCACAAGCTGCAGCTAAGTTAGTGTCACTTACTATTCTGTTGTTCTTAAAAGTGCCCCAGGCAGGTTTCTGTGTGTTGGAGAGTGCCTCAGAACCACACAGCAGACACCTCTCATTATGTCCAAGGCATAAGTGGAAATATTCCCTTCCTGTAGACAACTCCTTTCACGATTCCCTTTAAAGATGTTTAACACACACAAGGTAAAAATCCACTTTCAAACAGAGGCGATCAGTGCTGTGTCTGGCAGCTGTCACTGCTCCTCGCACTGCAAAGGTTCAGCTGACGGAGCCTTTGGTTCCCGTTTCATCGTCGAGGAGCGGCGCTGCATCTGCAGGGGCTCTCTCCTCCTGCTCCACAGGGGCACCCTTCCTTGTTCGGTTCAGTGTCCCACCCTGGAAGTTCAAAGCAGTGATTAGTGACAAACAGCAGATTGTGCGCACACACTGGTGCTACAGGTATGCCCTGGCCCTTCCCCTGCCTCCTTGCAAAAAAATGCAGCCACTAATAGCTTGATAGGAGGCAAGACTCATGTGTGCTGCAGCAATACTGAAGCAGATAGTTCTCTTATGCAGTCCCGTTTTTGGAGGGGGGGGGATTTGCTTATATATGCAGCCAACAGCTATGACATTGATAAAACAGCTCAGTGACGCAAGGCTTTCTCCACCTTTTATCACACTTACCTGTTTCTTGTCCACAACATTGAGGCTAATGGAGGCAGCGAGACATGCAATAGTGTTTGCCAACATAAAGATCATCATCCATTGCCAGCGCCACAGAGGGATCTTTAATTCACTAGTAAAGGCCAGAACAGGATAGAACAACTAGTAACACGAAGATACTCGAGGCACTCCCTGAAAACACTGCTGGTGCCTCTGCTTGGGGAAAAAAAAAGAAAAAAGCATTCTCACCTGGACTTTGTTCCTAGAATGTGGCCAACAATCAGATTCGAAAGGCCAACTCCAATCATCTGCATGCAAGTTGCAAGCCCCATAGCTGTCCCTAAACTTGCTTGGGGGACCACAAGTGGTATGGATGGCCACATACTAGCCTGGCAGGAGTAATGAGAAGAGGAATTAATTTGAAATCTTGTTTAAAGGTGTTAGATGGTCATTGGTTTAAAAAGCCATTATTCCCACTAAATAAACATTTATACTTTCTCTTAAAAAAAAATATAAATGTTATTTATCCCTCCCAGCCTACTGGCTGGTTTTAGACTCTTCCCCATCCTTCTCAAGTAGCTTGAGCCAGTATAGACAACACATGTTCTTTGAAACTGGAATAAACCCGACTCCACATTTCTGAAGGACAGTTAGAACTGATGATTTAGCTTATAAGACTCAAAGGAGAATCAGGAGAATCACCTTGTTACATTCAAGGTGAAAAAGCACTACAAAAAGCATAAACAGATTAACATGTCACACTGTATCAAACTGTCCCTTACTCCCCTTTGCATTTTGTTCCATATTGATTCTTTGGGGTTATTTGCTAGTAACCAAAGTCCTCAGGAATGGAGAGCCAGTGACTTCAAACTGGCTACTAAACGCCCTCATCAGGACAGGCTGGCAGCGATCGCCGCCATCCGGGATGCAGGAGGAGCACAGACACAAACCACGCAGGTACAGCAGTCGGGTTGTGAACTTACAGCAGCAAAGGAGTAAGTAATCCCCAACCAGATGGTAGAGACTAAAGGAGGAACAAAGGTAAACGCCAGGAGAGCGAAGACTGGCAGAGTCAATGCAGCACAGCCGACAGCAAAGATGCCTCTCAGCCCAACGTAGTCCTGGTAAAGAAAACAAACAGAAGGGATTCCTGCTTCCCAGAGATCACAGTGGCATGTGTGGCTGCCCAAAGAGGGCTGGCACAAGTGGCAGTAACAGGAGGAGACCAGCTCTTCCTAGTTTCTCTTGCATACGCCTGAACCAACTGAAACACTCGTCAGCACCAGTATTCATGTGAAATGGCAGGCGGGGGAGACAAACCATGCCACTATGCCCTGACAAATACAGAAATAAGGAAAGGAAGAGTTTGACAGAACAGGCACTGATTACACGGAGGTTGTCCTTTCCCATCTACATGCAAAAGTTATCCCAATCCTTTCTGTTCCAGTCTCAGACTTTTCAAAAAACACAACCACTTGCCATGCATTAGCACTACCATAGCACAATTAAGGGACAGAGGGAAAAACAGGTTAACATTATTTCTTGTAATTTAATTCAGACTAAAGTCCATTTGAGGGGGTTGTAATGAAGACATTTTAAAAAAATGAGGAAAAGGTTATCAGAAAGCACATTTGGTTTTGGGTACTCACAATTAATATGCCAACTGCTGCAGAGAAGAGGAGGGAGCTGTCATACACTGCTCCAGCAATATAAGCGGCTGCCTGCTGGCTGTAACCAGAATATTTATCCTGGATAAACTTGCTAAAAATAAAATGGGGGGGGAGGGGGGAATGACATAATTAGGATACTTGATCTGGTTATTTTGACAGAAAGTAACTCTGAGCACAACATACAGACAGGAAGTGGTTTAATGAGAGGACCTGTGAACAAGTTTGATTCTATCTGGTTTGTAGTGCCAAGCCTTTGTTGTTTTATTTTCTTTTTAATTGGTGCACACCATAGAGAAGCTGGTAGCTTAAACGGCTGCTTTCTTAAATGGCCGTTTCTGCGAGTGCAGAGTAAAACTGCAGGTTAAAGTTGGGCATATGTTCAATGACATCACCTGTCCAAAAGATATGGCCAGATTTTTTACATGTTTTTTGAAGCACAAAGCATTATCAATCCAAGAGTGAGAATGCTGAGGGGCAAGAAAAATATTTTAAAGTAATCCAGCAGCAAAAATCAGCATTTCAATGGAATGCCTGCATTTTAGAAGTACTCGAAATTCCCCCTTGGCATCTTTAAGGAGACTTAAGGTTAAAGCAGAAACCCAAGTTTTGTTTTCATTGTCAGAAGTCTGCCTTTCACTTTTGTTAGGGACACGCAAAAATGGCATTAAAACTTACCCAAATTATTTACAGAATTTACAGTTATACAGTCATAAGAGTTTAGAAAGACTAGTTTATTTAGCTATCCTGTAGCTGCTCAAACCTGGTTTGGCTCCTTGCAAGGCTAACTTACCATGAGTAATAATGAGCCTCTATAGCCTGTGCTGTCAACAAAGTATGAAACAGAACACTGCTCCCTGGAAATTTGCTGCAGCAGAATTCACCAAAGAGCAGTGGCCTTAGGACCATTATTTTTCCAAATGGGAAGCAGCATAGACTTTTTTGTTAGAAGAGAGGTGTGAAACATGACTCTTAGTGCCTGAACTTTTGCTCCACGGGGAGTAAAAAAATAGTTTTGCAAGGAGGCAGAATTGTGGAAATGAGGATTCTATGTGATCAACAGATGCTGTTTTCAAACAAAATGAGAGGGCAACTGACAGAAAGCCCATCTCATCAAGGTCTTGATGATCCTTGCCATCGTGAACGTCTTTATTTTACTAGTAAGAGGTCACTTGCGCATTTGCTATGACAATGTTCGTGACATTTCTTCACTGCTGATTTCACACTGGTTTGCTTATACATCATTAATGCAATACTACCATACTACCAAAATATTTTTTTTTTTTTTTTACTGCAGGCCTTTGCTAATACAAAAGTTTGTTCTCATTATGTGACAGAAGCTGCATCATCCATAAACAGGAAAAAAGCAGCAAAATGACAGGTCTGTGGCAGAGCCACAGGACAGAAGTAGGAGTCCTAATTTACTTGGGCGGGTTGCTTCTTTGTTTTAAGTAAATGAAGGCATAAAAGAGGAAGTCTGCAAGCCTTGTACTGGGATGCCAAGGCTTCCTCACATACAAACCCAGGCTGACACAAGCTTAGCTTTTATCCAAACACAGTAGATAACATGCAGGAACTGCAGGACAGAACTGCCCCAGACCTGTGAAGCCAACACCCCACCCCACTCAAGAGGCAGCCACTTTGTTGGACTCTCACAAAGGTGAAAAGTCTATGCGCTATTTTTAAAATAAAGTATTTCTTTCCCTTCTCCCAAATCCTTCTGATCCTCCTTTAGCAGTGTTCCAAGCTTTAAATATTGAATGACTCATTTCCCTTTGAGTTATTTTTGCTTTCCTTCAGAAGCATCCCTTGTCTTTGAAAGGAAAGAAAGGTCAAAGAACCCTCCTATCCTTATCTAGGTATTAAAGATACGTTTTGCTGTGTTTCATGACTGGAAGAAACATGCACATTGCCCCCATACTTCCCAGTCAGCCAAAAATCAAGGGCCTGCAAGGCTCTGGTAGCCTCATATCGGTCAGTGGGATAACAGCCATAGAGCAATACCTGGCATCTGCCACAAAGGGGAAGACTCCATTGTAGAAGAACATGATGGTGAGGACCAGGAGCCAGTAGCGAAGGGGAAGTCGCCGGATGTCCTGAATCCGCTGCAAAGATAAGATGTGCTCTCACTCACCAGGAAATAAGTCTTCAGCTTCACACTAATGTCACTTTCTGCAAGCAACTGAAGGTCACAAAAAAAAAAAAAAAGTAGTAACAGCAGGTAAAAGAGAATTAAAAAGCAGCTCGCGTCCTTCAAGCAAAATTTGGTATGTGCTGACTCCAAAGCATTCCTTCTTTAACACTATTCAGTAAAGAAAACAACAAAAAAAGCTTTCTTATTTCTAAGCAGGCTCTATTAAGAGCCTACTACAAAACCTTAAGTGAAACAGGAGTATAAACAGGAGTCACAACAATGACCTAGAGAAAACTGTAAGAATACTGTCATGAGAAGGAAGTGGTCTAATAGATTTAAGTGCCATAAAAATTGCAACCTATTGTCTGTAATACTTGTTCCTAGACAGAAGAATGAAAAGAGGAATGGAAGACAGGGTCTGACAAAAGATAGTTGAGTACTGACCAGATTAACTATTTTCTCTCACGGATCCTGTGAGCCAGAAAGCAGTTCCAGCAAGAGGCTACTATCCGGTTTTATAAACAAAATCCTCCTCTGAGCCAGCTACAGTCAAGAAGTAACTGGCTCAGAAAAGTAATTGCCGTTCAGAGTGCTAACTCTGCTCTCTGGAAGACTGCAAATACATAGGCTCAAAACAGAAAACTGACACTTGTCTGGTGGCTTGCAGATGCAATATCGTCAAGATGTAGCTGAAGAACTATTACTGGTGTTATTGTGCTGTTAATGCCCTCTCCTGGCCAGGACGAGCTCTTACGGCTGCAGGCTTCCATGCACTGCAACAGCAGTGCTCATGCACCCCAGGCTCTCAAAGGTGCAGATGGAAAAGCTGTCTTGTGCACCACATACCACTTTTTTGGCCTCCTGCTGGATAACCCCATCCAAGCCCAGTTGCTTCGTGCCCACTTTATCTAGTACACTGACTGTGAGGGCTGAAACAAAACCAAGCACACAGAGCAGGGTACCTGGAAAAGACACAAGGAGGGGTTAAAAAATTGCCCAACATGGAGACAGCTGAATGACAAAACCAACCACATTTAATATATAGAATTCTCTAGGACTCCTGCTCCTGGCTTCTCTTAATGTTAACAGCCTTCCCTACTGCAGCCATAGAGCAGGACAATCTACCTCTGACCACCCTGTCAAAGTCCTTGAGCTTTTTGTTCCCTAAGCTTCCAACGTGCTGCAGAATTGCCTGTGGCCAGCAAAGCTAAAGCCCCAGCCATCTCTGAAGATAGCCACTTTGTTGGACTGTGTCCAGAATGCCTTCTGAACTGCAGCAGCTCTGTGCATGACAAACCCAAGGTTAAAACAAGCCAGACATTGACAAACTTCCATAGTCCCCTCAGCAGCAGGGGTACTGCAGACGGGCTGGTACTGGAAGCCAAGTCTTAGCTCTACTGCAGTTAAACAGTAATCTGACCCGCCAGCACACTCCAGAGAAGCGAGTCAGATTATGCTGGGTATGCCAGAAGCAAGTTTGGCAACAGGCATCTGCTGCAGACATCCTTCGCTCAGAAAGAGATCTGTATCTGGTTTTTGTTTTCCAAAGAGCCAAAACAATCTCTGTGATGCACACACACTTTGTCTGATGTATCTATCCCTTCACGGGCTACTGAAGTCACTGTACTGCGCTTGCAAATGCTGCCTGAGAATGAAACTAATAGTGTCAGGGGTGTGACACACCAGGCCTGTCACAGTTTCTTCTCTGAGAGCTGGAATCAGGGAGAGCAATGGGTTTCAACTTCTGCAAAAGATTTCTCTCACATATGCATTCTCTTTTCCAGGGTTACAGACCATACTGTTTCGTTGTCTGGGAAATAACACTCCCAGACACTGAGTCTTTCCTATAATCACTGATGGCCTGAGGCAGGCCTCCCTGCCCTCACCATTCCAGCACACCAGAGCACCCGAAGGCCCCTTGCTCAACTGCAGCGTGAAACAGATCATCTCTTCCACCAGAGACAGAACCCCTCTCGCTGCACCAAAGAGAGGACAGAAACTCAAATCTTCTAAAGATAGGAGCCCCAGAACAGATTCACTGAAAAACATGTAATTCAGATTCTGCTTCTCACAGTAATTTAAACCTACGGTTTTGATCACGCAAGGCACCTTAACCTGAGACCAATTCAGATGCTACTACAGAACCTGCATGTTCTACTAGCTAAAATACAGAAGAACACACACATTAGATTCCTCCTTTGTTTCACTCTGAAGTGTCATGACTACCTGGGATTGCAAATGTTAAAATGTCTCAAGAAAACTGCAGACAAAACTGCCGGGCTGACACTACAGCTTTAGAGAGAGTTTTCAGGCATCAAAGAAGAAAACACCACTCCATTGCACACAGATAGCAACAGGAAAAACTGGAAAATAATGTGCCTCCTCCTGCCAACTTCACCATCTCTTTTAGGTACTTTTCATAATGGGACAAAACAAGCTAGCCTCAGGCCTAGAAAACAAAAGGCCAAAGCACCAAAGAAACTCACCACCCCAGAGCGTCCACTGCATTCCAAATTTTGCCTCAAACTGCTGGGTGAAGAAGAAGTTGAGGACACTCCCAAGACGGGAGAAAGACAGAGTCAGTCCAAATGCCAGTGCCAGTTCCTTCCCCTTGAACCAGAAGGCTGTGATACGATTCTGCACAACTTGGAGAAGACAAAAATTCTCCCTTGAACAGGCAGACTTGGTCAAGAACACTGCACTCTGTGCAACACAGCAACAAACACAGCCTCTCAAGCTCGAGTGCTTGAGGCCTCTACGCATCCCAAGGGGAGGTAGTACGTGTTGACTTCGCAGTCCATTTTAAAATGTACTACATCACGCTGGGACATGGCGGTAAAATTATCCCTCAAATAAGGCAAGCAAAAACAACCCCAAAAGCATAGCAAACACATGTCAGTCCCCACCCTTGGGAGAAGGACAAACTTGTTCGAGGGGAAGATTTTTAAACATTTTGGCACAAGTTAAATGGCTGGACTCGATGATCCCAAGGGTCTCTTCCAGCCTAGATAATTCTGTGATTCTGTAAATCCATGCAACCCTTCAAGGAGCAGCGTTCTTGTTAGCAATGTAGGTCGCTGGTGCAGAGCAGGTGAAGCTTACTGGTAGGACAAGGGTCTAGGAGACAAAATAAAAATGTATCATGACCCTCTGGTGAGGCAAAATTAAGAATGTGAATTCCTTACTAGTAAGTGACCCATTCCCGGAGCCAAAGAGCAGCCTTCCTGTTAGCATCATGGGTAGGAGGTATGGCGATCCCTTGAAATGTGAGCCTAGAGCAAATATTGATGATCCCAACACAGTCAGAAGAGAGAAAACAAAGACACCAACTAGGGAGAAAGAGAAAAAAAAAATACATAAAGCCTCAACAGACATGCTGAGATCGGGACAAAAACATTCTTTGTCAAAAAGCAAAATCATGTCAGTAAACCTGTGGGCTTCCTGTTTACCCTCATTATTTTATTTTTGTAAAGACTGCTCTCTTCATAAAATGACCTGTGAATCCTCAAAATAATCATGGCATTATTAAGGTGGAAGGCATGAGGCCAAATAAATCAGAAAGAAGACTTGGCTATAGAGTCCCTGTTCCTGTCCTGAGCTCCCCTACAGATTATGGCCTAGAGCAAGCCACCTCCTCCTCTGTCTCCTCATTTGTAAGATATCTACCTCTGTGATACAGAGATGGAGCACAACTGCCTTTGCTGGGACTGCTGGGCACATGCCAGAACAAATGTCAGCGCAGAGAGCAGAACACTACTTTATCAGTTTGTCCCATTGAAAACAGATAATGCTCTTCCCTGTTATGTGCATGTCAGAGGAAGGCACGTTTACTGCACTGCTGTGTAAACTCAGGTAAGTCAGCGGTCAAATGATGAAAATATCTCACTTGCTTTTGTGGAGTTGCCCAAGTAACCGTCATGCCCTCCGCACACAGAGCTATCCCTCCAGCCCTCTGGGATCTTACTGAAGTCGAACCTTTGATCAAGTCTTTGCACCAAAAGAACAGCCTGAAAGCCCACTTCAGTACAAGAATAAATTAATTGATCCTCAGAACTTACAGCGATTTCCTAGTTTATCAATCAGGAATCCAGCCAGAATAACCACTACCGCATTTCTAGGAGAAAGGAAGAACAGAAACATTTGTGTCTTGCTGCTGGGAAGCAACTAGGAAACTACCCCACCCCCTTAAAGCAAGAGAGAAGTGACTTACGTCCAAGCATAGATCGCATACAGCAAATTGTATTGAGCAGGTGCCATTCCCAAGCCTTCAACACATTCCAGCGTGCTGTTATGCCCAGTGCTGTTATGATGGGTTCCATTTGGGCAGGTCAAGTTCTGCGTAACAAATCACAGAGCCTGTGTTAGGCAGCAGACACAGATGAAGAGCCACACACTCCTTTAAAAATGAAGTTCTTGCCTCTTTTAAAAATGAAGAACTCCTACTCAGTTTCCACTTCCACAATCGGGAATTAGGGGACTTGTGTCTTCTCCCAGGAAGCTAGCCCTTGCCAAATGAGAAACGACTGGCCATCAGCATGTCACATCTTCCCTTTCCCTTGCTGTGGTAGTAGCTCAGCACTGTTGTATGCATTTCAGTTCAAAAGAAAAGCCGGGAGACTGCACCATGAGGTTTATTTGATCCCTTAGTTTCTTGGCTATAGTTTAGCTTGATATGACTCTTTATTCCATTCTATAAAGTGTTAAGCAGCGTGTAAATATGAAACTTAGCAGTAGTCCACAGCTTAGTAATTCACAGCTATAAAGCATTCGCTGAACAGTAGGAAACTGGTAGTCCTATCATGACTTAATAACGTCAGGTTTACTACTGAAAAGCAACCTTTTCTCAACACCATATGATCAGGAAAAAACCCTAGATCTTCCAACTACTAAAAAGCTATCTGCATTAGGAAATGGACATCAGGTCTTCCACATTAGTAGGCACAAGTTTATCATCTTGAATAAGCATGAGGCAAGTGTGATTTTAGCCATGTGATTTTCATACAGTCCAAAATCAATTAAAAGAGATTTTAGAGCCTTGGGATGGGTGCTTAAGGGACTGGGAACACAACTTGTGTTCTCCTCTATCCCATCAGTGGCTATCATAAGTGAGGAAATTAACAGGAAGAGAAAACGGGTCAATTCCTGGCTCCGGGACTGGTGCTATCGGCAGGGCTTTGAGTTTTTTAATCACGGGCTGCTGTATGAGACACCTGGGCTGCTGGTGGCAGGTGGGATGCACCTGTCCCAGAGGGGGAAAAGAATTTTGGGGCAGGAATTAGCAGGGCTTGTTGACAGGGCTTTAAACTAGATACGAGGGGGGAAGGGGAGATAACTGGGCCTGCTAGAATTAAACCCAAGGGAAACACGCCAGGGCTTGAGGGATGGTGGACTAGGAAGGACCCTTGCTCTACCATTTCATTTGAGAGAAGTGATAGACACATAGAAATTATGGAAACACCTGAGAGGGGTCCTGTAGGAGATGGGGAAAATAAACTCACAAAAAGATGTTGGAACCATTAGCTCGTCTCAAGTGCATCTATACCAATGCACACAGTATGAACAACAAACAGGGGGAGCTTGAAGCCATGATGCACCAGGAAAACTATGACATAGTGGCTATCACAGAAACGTGGTGGGATGCCTCACATGACTGGAGTGCCACAATCGATGGCTACGAGCTCTTCAGGAGAGATAGACAGGAAAGGAGAGGTGGTGGAGTGGCCGTGTATGTTAGAGAATGCTATGAGAGCTCAGAAATTAAGTATAGTGATAATGGGGTCGAGAGTGTTTGGATTAGGAAAAGGGCCAATAAAGGTGATATCCCTGTGGGAGTCTGCTACAGACCTCCCAACCAAAGCAGTGAGGTGGATGAAGCCTTCTATAAGCAACTGGGAGAAATATCGCAGTCACTTGCCATTGTTCTTGTGGGGGATTTTAACCTCCCCGATATCTGCTGGGAACACAACACGGCTGACAGGGAACAATCCAGGAGGTTCCTGGAATGTGTGGAGGATAACTTCCTCATGTGGCTGATAAGTGAGCCAACCAGGGAAAGAGCCCTCCTGGACCTGCTCCTTGCAAACAGGGAAGAACTTGTGGGGGAAGTAAAGGTTGGAGGCCGTCTAGGGCACAGTGATCATGAGATGATTGAGTTCTCGATCCTTGGAGAAACAAGGAGAGGGGTTACCAAAACTGCCACCTTATACTTCCGGAGGGCAAACTTTAATCTGTTCAGAAGACTGCTAGACAAAATCCCTTGGGAGGATGCCCTTAAGGATACAGGAGTCCAGGAAGGATGGACATACTTCAAGAAAGAAGTCTTAAAGGCACAGGAGCAGGCCGTCCCTGTATGCCGAAAAACAAGTAGGCGGGCTAAGAGACCAGCCTGGCTAAATAGGGATCTTTTGCCGGATCTCAAAAACAAAAAGAGAGTCTATGACCTTTGGAAGAGGGGGCAGGTCCCTCATGAAGACTATAAAGATGTAGTGAAGCTATGCAGGCAGAAAATTAGGAGAGCTAAAGCACGGCTAGAGCTCAACCTAGCCACAGCCATTAAGGATAATTAAAAATAAATTCATTAACAACAAAAGGAGGATTAGGGAAAATCTCCCTCCCTTATTGGATGCAGAGGGAAACATAGTCACGAAGGATGAGGGGAAGGCTGAGGTGCTCAGCACCTACTTTGCGTCAGTCTTTAGCAGTGGAACTAGCTATTCCCTGGACACCCAGCCTCATGAGCTAGGAGACAGGGAGGGGAAGCAGAATGAGGGCATCACAATTAAAGAGGAAGAGATCAGTGACCTGCTACGCTGCTTGGATGCAAACAAGTCTATGGGACCAGATGGGCTACACCCAAGAGTGCTGAAAGAGTTGGTAGACATGCTCACCAAGCCACTTTCCATCATTTACAGGAAGTCATGGCAGACTGGAGAGGTCCCAATGGACTGGAGGGTGGCAAATGTAACACCCATCTACAAGAAAGGCAAAAAGGAGGATCCAGGAAACTACAGACCTGTCAGTCTGACCTCGATACCAGGGAAGGTCATGGAACAGGTTGAGTGCCATCACAAGCCATATAATGGACAACCAGGGGATCAGGCCTAGTCAGCATGGGTTTATGAAAGGCAGGTCATGCCTGACGAACCTAATCTCCTTCTATGACAAGATGACCTGATTATTAGATGAAGGAAAGGCTGTGGATATTGTATACCTAGACTTTCGAAAAGCATTCAGTACTGTCCCCCATAGAATTCTTGTGGGAAAACTGGCTGCACAGTGCCTGCATGAGCATATGATCCGCTGGATCAAGCACTGGCAGGATGGACGGTCCCAAAGAGTGGTGCTCAATGGATTTAAATCCAGCTGGCAGCCGGTCACTAGTGGTGTGCCTCAGGGCTCAGTGTTGGGACCATTTCTGTTTAATGTCTTTATTGATGATCTCGATAAGGACATAGAGTGTATCATCAGCAAGTTCGCAGATGACAGCAAGTTAAGCAGGAGTGTTGATTCCCAGGAGGATAGGGAAGCTCTACAGAGAGACTTAGATAGATTGGATCACTGGGCCAACATTCATGTCATGAGCTTCAAAAAGGCCAAGTGCCAGGTCCTGCACTTGGGCCACAATAACCCCCTGCACCACTACAGGCTTGGGGAAGTGTCGCTGGAGCTGTCTGGCAGAAAAAGACCTGGGGGTTCTAATTGACAAGCAGCTGAATATGAGCCGGCCGTGTGCCCAGGGGGGCAAGAAGGCCAACGGTATCCTGGCTTGGATTAGAAATAGTGTGACCAGCAGAAGTAGGGAGGTGATTGTCCCCCTGTACTCGGCACTGGTGAGACCACACCTGGAGTATTGCGTCCAGTTCTGGGCACCTCAATACAAGAGAGATATTGAGGTGCTGGAGCGAGTGCAGAGGAGGGCAACGAAGCTGGTGAGGGGGCTGGAGCATCAACCTTATGAAGAGCAGTTGAAGCAGCTGGGACTGTTTAGTTTGAGGAAGAGGAGACTGAGGGGAGACCTCATCACTCTCTACAACTACTTGAAAGGACACTGTAGAGAGGTTGGTGCTGGTCTCTTCTCGCAGGTAATTAGGGACAGAATGAGAGGAACCCAACAGGGTAGGTTTAGACTGAACATTAGGAAAGAATTTTTCACAGAAAGAGTGGTCGGGCATTGGAATAGGCTGCCCAGGGAGGTGGTTGAGTGACCATCCCTGGACGTGTTTAAGAGTCATTTAGATGCGGTGTTGGGGGATATGGTGTAGGGGAGAACTTTGTAGAGTAGGGTTGATGGTTGGACTTGATGATCCTAAGGGTCTTTTCCAACCTAAATGATTCCATGATCATGTTTACAAACCCGTCACATCTGCTGTAGTAGAAATGTCCAAGGCTGAGGGGAAACAGTTCTCTCGAACAAAGTGTTTTCACTGGAAGCACTGGTCTTAGATGCTCTGACTACCACTATACCACTTGTGTAAGCGGGTAGAGGCTAAATTCCCCGGAATGAAAATATTATGAGAGTGTCAGCATATAAAAACACTGTTTGCACAGTACCTAACACAGAAAAATATTGCTTGGTTTCACTACCCTATAAAGTTACATAGGTAACAAAATATGACACAATCTGTCCTATACACTCTTCTCCCACAGACGTTGTAGAAGATCAACAAATAAATACTGACTTTTTTTTTTTTTCTTTTTACTCCTGTTTGCAATGACAAACTGCACCCAATTTAGCCTGGAGTTCACTGAATTTTATGGATTAACTGCATTTAAAAACAAACCAAGTTACATGCAAGCTATATATGTTTCTGCCCTTGCTAATGAAGCAGACAAAGAATAGGACAGTGACTCTCACCCTACACATACTAATCTACCAGCAGATGGCACACATGAAGAAAATCAGCTCTCAAAAGACATGAAACAAACGCAATTATGACGGATAAATGAGTCAAGTAAGAATTTCTGCCAGGTACTCAGGAAGTCAAGCGAGAACTCTGGGACTCTGGCATCCCTGGAAAAATCTCAGAAATCAACTGGGATAGCAGTCCGAACCCCGAACAACAAAATTTTCTAGCATTTAAGAATACTAGGATTTTGAGAATACAAAACTGGGAGGGGTGGCTGACACACCAGAAGGCTGTAGCGCCATCCAATGAGATCTGGACAGGCTGGAGAGCTGGGCAGAGAGAAACCTAATGAAGTTCAACAAAGACAGGTGTAGGGTGCTGCACCTGGGGAGGAATAACCCCACACATCAGTACAGGTTGGGGGTGACCTGCTGGAGAGCAGCTCTACAGAGAGGGACCTGGGAGTCCTGGTGAACAACAGGGGGACCATGAGCCAGCAATGTGCCCTTGTGGCCAAGAAGGCCAATGGTCTCCTGGGGTATGTTAAAAAGAGCATGGCCAGCAAGTGGAGGGAGGTCATCCTTCCCCTCTGCTCTATCCTGGTGAGGCCACAGATGGAACACTGGGTCCAGCTCTGGGTTCCCCAGTTCAAGAAGGACAAGGAACTGCTGGAGAGGGTACAGCAGAGGGCTACAAAGATGATGAGGGGACTAGAACATCTCTCCGATGAGGAAAGGCTGAGGGACTTGGGTCTTTTTAGTATGGAGAAGACTGAGGGGGGATCTTATCAATGCTTATAAATGGTGAGTGTCAAGAGGAAGGGGCCAGTCTTTTTTCAGGGGTGTCCTCTTGACAGGACAAGAGGAAATGGGCACAAACTGGAACATAAGAAGTTCTATCTAAACATGAGGAGGAATTTCTTCACTTTGAGGGTGGCAGAGCCCTGGAACAGGCTGCCCAGAGAGGTGGTGGAGTCTCTGTCTCTGGAGACATTCAAACCCACCTGGACACATTCCTGTGCAACCTGCTGTGGGTGGACCTGCTCTGGCAGGGGGGTTGGACTGGATGATCTCCAGAGGTCCCTTCCAACCCCTATAATTCTGTGAAACTAGTAGTTTTTACAAGACAGAGTCCTCCTGTGATCTCCTTGCATAGCTCTGTCTTTTGGCTACCAAATGAACACATGATTTGGTACCTGCAGTATCAGGAATCCTTTCTACTCCCCTGCCTCGAACATCATGAGTATCCCAGTCCAGTGTGAGTACTAAGAGTCAGTTCAATGTATCTGTACATGCAGAGTAGCGTGACCACTATTCCGGCTCTGAACTCCATTAGCATAACAGTGGTTTGGATGGAGAGCTAAGCAAGGTCAAGTTTGAGATTTCCAGTTCTCCAGGAAGCAGCAAGAACTCAACTGTCTCACAGCCTGTCCCAGCTTTGAGCACCTTCTTCACAGCAAACATGCCAGTAACAACCCCTCACCCCCAGCCTCTGGAACAGACATCGGAGTGCGACTCCTAGACTGACACCGTAAGAGAAGGTTTCGAAACTACTGGTGACCAAGGCCTCCATTTTGCTGATTTTGCCTTTTTTTTTCCGCAGCCCAGGCAAAAAACCCCAGCACTTACCCCCTGGAACTGCTCCTGCAGGACGCTGGGGATGTCGAAGCAGAAGTAGGAGCCGAAGGTGAGGAGGCAGTTGAAGAGCAGCACCACGAACCGATAGGAGCCTGCGGGGCACAGAGGACCCACCTCACCCCCCGTGCCTCGCCTCACCCCCCGTGCCTCGCCTCAGCAGCCCTCCCCTCGGCCCTCGGCCCATCCCTCCCGCAGGCCCCGCCGCGACCGGCGGGCCCGGGGCCGCGAGCCCCGCGGGCAGCGGCGAGTCGGGGCCCCGCAGCCCCAATCCGTTTTCCCCCCGCCCCGCCGGCGCTCACCCCGCTCCGCCGCCACCGCCATGCCTGAGCCCGCACCGCCCCCGGCCCCGCCCGCAGCTGGGAGAGGGGCCGGGCCCCGCCGAGGCCTCCGCCCCGCGGGCAGACGGTCGTAGGAGTCGGGCGGGGGCTGCCGCTCGGGAGGGTGCGAGCTGAAGGGGCTCTGGAGGGGAAGGGTCCCGTTTGAATAGCAGCGTGATAAACTGGAGGAGTTCTCCCGAGTCAAAAAGAGGAAATTTGGTAAAGAGAAGGAAAACCAGTACAGTACTTTCATATGGTTTTATTCATATGTATGGCAGTTAAATGGGTAAATACAAGATGAGGAACAGCTGACTGGGGAACAGCAGCACAGAAGAAACTGGTTTGTAATGCATCGTAAACCAAACAGGAGCCAAAAATGTGATGGTTGGGGGGGGCGGGAATTGCATATCTTCTAGGATGTGTTAATAGAAGTGTCTCATGTAAGAAATGCGGAAAGAGCAGTTTTTTAAGCTAGTGAATGATGCTGCACAAGGACAGATAGAGATCAGCCAAGCATAAATTAGAGGTTTTTAGGTATCAGAAGAGCAAGGTCCTGGTAATGAAGTTGAAGGAAAGAAGAAGAAAAAATCCACCACCAACACCCTCCAAACCCCAACATGATTGAAAGGGTCAGTAAATTTCTCTTTCTGTTTTCCTATCTGAAGAATATTTTCTACCCAAACAAGGCACAAAGAGCCACCAAATAAGGCAGGCCTCCCAATAGCAACAGCGAGGGCCAGTGCCTTACTGGACTTTAAAACCGAGTTTGATAAGGGCGTGAGTTAAGGCCGTGTGGCGTGGCTGTCCTTCACAGCAGGGCTTGGGATCCAGAAGTGTCGCTTGGGAATCCTGTGACAGTGGGTTACAGGTACACACACAGCAGGGGGAAGGTACAGGATGAAAAAAGAACCCAGAGAAAACTGGATACGTGTTGCAAAATGTTCCCTGTGCTCATGTTACATGTTCAGTAAGATAAAGCTTATACAGGTAGTTGGTGTGATGTTAAAAGTTTTTAATCTGTGTTGTGTAGTGAAAATAGTTCAATTACTAACAATTTTATGAGCATCTGACTTATGAGCATTCAGAGTACAAGACATCCTTAAAGTCTACTTTTATAAATACTCTTGTTCTAGACATCGCTTCTGCTGCCATGTAGCAGTTTTTTATTTCATTCTACCCTATGATTTCTCACTTCCTTGGGCTGCAGACCGAAACAGCATCATTACCTTATGTGAGGGGGATGCTTCACGTCTCTGGACTGCGTCTCCATACCTAGCTGTGGTGGGCTGACCCCAATGAACCCAGCTGTTCATGCACTTCTCACAGTGGGATGGGGGAGAGAATCAGATGGGCAAAAGTGAGGAAAAAAAACCCAAAGCCTTGTGGGTTGAGATACAGACAGCTTATTAAATGAAGGGAAAAAATCCACCAAGTGATGCATGAGCAATCACTCACCATCAACAGACCGATGCCCACTGGACCCCCAAGCAATGGTTACCTTGGAAAAAACTACCCTCCAGCTTTCTTGCTGAACATGATGCTACATGGATCAGAGGGATCTGGACAGGCTGGATCGATGGGCTGAGGCCAATGGGATGAGTTTCAATAAGGCCAAGTGCTGGGTCCTGCACTTGGGTCACACCAACCCCATGTAGCGCTCCAGGCTGGGGGCAGAGTGGCTGGAGAGCTGCCTGGCAGAGAAGGACCTGGGGGTGTTGGTCGCCTGTTGGCTGAACAGGAGCCAGCAGTGTGCCCAGGTGGCCAAGAAGGCCACCAGCATCCTGGCCTGTGTCAGGAACAGTGTGGGGAGTAGGACTCGGGAGGTGATTGTCCCCCTGTACTCGGCACTGGTGAGGGCCCACCTCGAGGGCTGGGTCCAGTTTTGGGCCCCTTACTACAAAAAATGATATTGAGGGGCTGGAGTGGGTCCAGAGAAGGGCAACGGAGCTGGTGAGGGGTCTGGAGCACAAGTCTTGTGAGGAGCAGCTGAGGGAGCTGGGGGTGTTCAGCCTGGAGAAAAGGAGGCTGAGGGGAGACCTTCTCACTCTCTCCAACTCCCTGAAATGAGGGTGTAGCCAGGGGGGGTGGGTCTCTTCTCCCAAGGAACAGGCGATGGGACAAGAGGGATTGGCCTCAAGTTACACCAGGAGAGGTTCAGATTGGATAGTAGGAAAAATTTTTACAGTGAAAGGGCTATTAAGCATTGGAATGGGCTGCCCAGGGAAGTGGTTGAGGTACCATCCCTGGAGGTATTCAAAAGGCGTGTTGACATAGTGCTTAGTGACATGGTTTAGTGATGTGGTTTTTTGTTTGGTTTTTTTTGATCAGAGTTAGGTTGATGGTTGGACTAGATGATCTTAAAGGTCTCTTCCAACCTAGACAATTCTATGATTCTATGGTATGGGACATCTCTTTGGGTAGCTAAAACACGGTTGTGTTACCAACATTACTTTCCTCACCAGCCTGAAGCACAGCACTGTATGAGTTGCTGTGAAGAAAATAAACTCCTTCCCAACTAAACCCAGTGCACTACAAACGAGGTCCTGAAAGGAACCCTTTTGGCCAAGTAAAAATGTTTTATAGCAGCATTAGCAAAAATAAGTGTGTCTGGATAACAATAGCATCTATATATACATGTGTATGTGTGTATATATATGTGTATATATAAAAAAAAAGTGTGTGATTGATTTGATAACTAGGGTTAGAGCTTTCCTAATGATTTGCAGGTTTTCAGGAAACTGGCTGGGTTTTGATTCTTTACAAAAAGCTATTAAATGCTCCCAAGACCAGTTCTTTCTAAGAATGCTGCCCCTCATTTAGTTTCAGATTTATGTCTTTGTGTGAGCTGATGCAGGAACAACCACAAAACCATGGATGAAAGGCAAAGAACAAATTTAATCTCGATACCTCATGGGTTGTGGAATCTCTGAAGCAGCACCTGGGCAGAGGCAGGCAAGCAGGGGATACAGGCACCACGGAGCGAGAGAGGGTCCTTATTAGCAAGAGTGTCCTTGTTAGCAAGGGGGCAAGAGAATGAGAGCTCACATTTGCTGTTCTCGCCTGTATTTCAAGGATTCAGGCAGGCATAGTTCTTCGCTGTGCTTTGATCTTCTTCAAGAGCAGGGCAGGAATCTCAGGCATGTTCAGTAAGGTGCCCCTGAGTCCATCCCAGGCCTATGCTATCTAAGTGCAGATGTTCTACTTGTTGAGTATGTAAGACTAAACAACAATTAATCTGATATATGTGTTTACAGCACCCCATGTGCCAGTCACTTGAGCGTGTTTACAGTCCTCCTCACTGATCTTCTGTTACTTTCCCACAGTCTTCATGAAGGATGCCTGCTGGCAAGTATTGTTATAGTGGTATCTGGGAGAGACTTTTCAGCACTACTTTTTAAATTCAAAAAATGAATCTAAGATTTCAGGCTTGGAAATAATACATTTGTGCAGGGTACTGTAGCCCACAGATTCTTAGATTTCTTGCCTGGCTATAGCCATTACTATCAGCATCAGGCAGGTGTAACAACAGTGCTGGGAGCAGCAGCAGTTTCCCGTTCTGTATGAAGCTTTGTAGCACTTCTAAGACGTGTTTGTGCCACTAGTGGTGTTTGTATCACACTTCAGGAACCAGCGTTGCAATCACATGGCTCATGAAAAATACTAATATGCTGAACAAAATTCACTGTGCTGCCAAAGGGATGGAAAGGAAAAATACATGTCAGCATCCTGCTATGTAAATAATAGGTGGGAGATACTGGATTCCTTTGCATAGTCAGCCTGGACACACACTTCCAATTTTCTCCCTCAGAAGTGTTTTGTTTTATATATATATATGTAAGAAATATTTTCTGTATATATATGTATGTGTATATATGGAAATATAAATAAACATATATATTTCATAATATTCCATGTTATATGTATGAAAAGATATATTTTCCACATATGTGAAATATTTCCCCCTCCCTCCTTTCAATCTTTGGCTAACAGGCTATGTGAATTCGAAGTGTTAGAATTAATTCACCTTTTGAATTTTACTCTTTTTTCCTCCCCTAAAGGGAGGAAATAATTGATCTGGAGTAGAGACAGGAAGTGTGTTTGATTCATGAGCCCTTAGTAAAAATTAGTATCTAGGACTAGTGATGGTAAAGTCAAATACTTGTGAGGGATTTGCAATGGTGGCATGAAGGTTTGTCCAGACTCAGGTTACTGCATGTCTAGAAGAACCCTTAGGCTGTCTTTAGGGAGGAAAGGGATAGGCATAAAAATACTTCAGATGTCTTGTCAGTTAAAGATAACTTTCTGAGCGTGGGCAGGTGAAATACTTTCCTGCTGAATCTGTACATCAGCAGCTTTGCTGTTGCTCAGAGCTTCCTAGAAGAGAATCAGAACTCAGAGACTAAAAATCTATGATCCAGAAATCATTTGGGAACACTGAACCTGAAGACTGTTATTGTTTCCGTCTTCTATTCAGTAATAAATCTTTATGTAGTAGAAGAGGTGTGAGCTTATGTTGCAAATGGAGTAGGAAAATCCACAAAATTTAAAACCAAAGAATGTCAGTATGTCAGAAGCCTTATCTACTCACAATGCTTACGGGGCAAAAACCAGACCAATTCAGACAGAGGAGAGGAGGAGGAGAGCTCTTCTTCCATTACTGCTTCAGGGAAGAGAATTAATATTTGATAACAAAATCAATTAGCTGACAAGTAAGATGGGGATTCTGAACACAATCTAGGGAGACCAACCTTGAAGAAGACCTTTATCATAGAGGATCTGTGATGGCTTTGTAAGTTCTGGAGCACAGCTGTGGGCAGCTGGTTGCCTCAAGGTTTGCCTTAGGTTCTACCTTGTAAGTATATCTATGATTTGAATATTGTCTCCTGTCTATTACATCTCTTGTATTCTGTCAAATTCCATTCATCTTAACTTGAACGTGTAGGTGTGCAGTCATTCTGATTTTTATTTGAACCATTGCCTGGTTCCTACACCTGTGCATCCTTAAATGTATCATTATAAGATTTTGCCTTGACTGCAAATTTATTCGAAAACTGCAGAGCTTTTGTTATTTCCTGAAGCTCTCAGAAGTCCTGGTTTTAGTCCTCTCAAAAAAAACTACACAGATAATTATAATTCAGTTTTACAGAAAGCTTACTGAAAGTAGTATCAAGTCCTTCTCCTGCCCTTGAAGTTCTTGTGCCAGTTTTTCTGATTTTATAGCTTCAAATTTCTGTCTTAAAGCAGGGACTCTTTTGGTATACATTTCCTCTTGTTTATCTGCATTTTTCATCACTGAGATCTCAGTCTCGGGGACCCCTCAAGTATCATGGACAGCCCTTTGAGTTTAACGCTTAACTTATTAAAGCATGTGTCATTATTTGCATTCTGTTTTGCAGTGATTGCCTTTCATGAGAGAAAACAGTGAAATTGGTTTTGTGACAAGTTGTGTTAAATCTTTTTTTAAAAGAAAAGATACTGTATTTTTTGTTATCTCTTCAGTCATAAACAGGTGAAGTATAGCTGTAGTAAGCACATGGTTCTCAGGCAGGTGAGTAATTTTAATTTGTCTAGGGTTATACTTAATTTTGCAATGAATTGTGCATTTCTTCTGAAAAAAGAGGAAACAGCAGCATTAATACGTAATCATTTAACATATTTTGCCATATCCTTCTCATGCCTGTGTATTTTTCTTACTGGCTAGCCCGTGTCTTCTCTCAGGCTCACTGGCTGTCCAGAGGCTGCTCTGCTGCCAAGCTCGGAAATGTCTTTTTGCTGCTGGTGCTGCCAGCAGCTGCGTCCCTAGCTGATGGAGCTGCTCACTGCTGAGCATGAGCGCCAGGAGAGACGAAAATCCCCAAGCTCAGGGGAGCAGCAGGAAGGAGGAGGAGGATTTACAGTGGCAGGAAGACCACACTTGTGCCTGTTTGCTTGTGTGGTGTCTGAGGAATGAGCTGTGCTTTTTTTTTTTGCTTTTTTTTTTCTGTAATGTCCTGCTGTTGCGAGAGAGCTCTTTAATGTAATTAATAATGTAACCTTCCCCAGCGTTACTGCTCCATTTGCTGATGTTCATTCCAGCTAGCTTAGAAACTGTGCCTCCCATGGGTTCAGGACAGACCTTAAAACCCACCACGGATTTAATACAGCACTAAACTAAGGAATCCGGGTAGTTAATGATATACTTTGCCCTTCTCACAGAGGCACAATTTTCCTTCTTTGCTGAACCACTAATAAAGGTGACCTGACTGTTTTGGTACCTGTACTGCATCCCTTACTGCCATATCCGAGCATCTGTCTGTCACCTTAATTTGTATTGAAGGTCTCTTTTAAATATAGCTTAGTTTTCTAGAGACTCTGCAGGAGACTCTCCTCCTTTAAAATAAGCAAGTGGAAAGAAATGGGGGAGTTGATGTAAACGTCTAGGCACTAAGGGGTGTGCAGCTGCCCCTTGCTGCTTGAAGAGATTGTCCCTAGGCAGGCACATCCCTGCACCTGCAGCATGTCAGCCAAAAGCACAGCAGTAAGAGTGGGGCTGGGGGTAAGGTCCAGGATACAGGAAGAAAGCATTTTGCTGGTATAGAACATATGTGTCAAAACTGACATTCAGAATCTCCCATCCTACTCCCTTCATGTTTCTCTCTGTCTCTCACTGGCAGGGAAGGACATCAAATGCAAAAGGACTACTATAAAACATTGAGTAGCAGCCAGTGTTACTGAAAACAGCATGAACTTCTGCACGTTTTACTACAATTCTACTCTTTCTTTATTTACCATGATTTTGGCCATGGTTTTCATATAATGAAGCTTGCTTGGGGTGCCCTAAAGAGAGATAGAGGAGAAATTAACTTTTCTGTTGCTAAACCATATCCTTGCAGTAGTGCACTTCAAAATTCAGCAAACCAGCAGATGGGAAGAAAATTATGTCAGATTTTATAAATGTGTTTTTTAATCAAAATGTAGTAAAAAATGTAATTATTTGTGCTAATAGAGAATTCACCTCTGCTTTCTTACATCCTGAAGAATTCAATAAAATAGATTGCAAAAAAGGAGAGTTGCCTTCAGGGATGCAGAAATCCATCTTTGCAGATCTCAGGGATCTCACCCAGAATGAAAGTTACTTTTACTAATGTTTTTTGAATGCTAAACAAAAACTCTCCTGGGTCTTCCTACAAGGCCTGAATTCCTCCTCTTCTCTCCACCATCCTCTGAAGACTTAATGCTCTGGTTGCAGTTCTGCCAGAGCCTTCAAAATGCCTCCTTGCTTAGCCAGGAGGAGGGGACAGGGAATAGATCACATTATCTGGCCCCTAACGACCACCTGAGATATTGTTTGGTGTTTGCACAATGTTGCCTACTGCTCCTTGATTGAAAATGATTTTTTGTGTGCGTATTTGTTGTGCATATTTATACTAGTGCCATTTACTCTACTGAAGAAATGTAAAAGATTAGAGAGAATGACCTGGTGCACCTGTTTCGCCGTTGGTTACAGAGAGCGAAGCACTACATCAAAGCAGTTAATTAAATTTTGACTAAATGAGGGTATATTTTCAAAGCAATGATGGAGTGCTCAATAGGGTGAGTAGATGTACACAGCTAGTCTATACAAAACCTTCATGGTTGTGAAGGTATCCAATATGTAGTTTTATCTACCTTTTTTTTTACAATGCACTTAATTAATACAAACTCTGTCTAATAAAGAGAATTGAACAAACAGAAATACGAGAGTCTGTGGGTACCTAATAAGGAATGATGTCTGATTCAAAACAGCTCCCGAGTCCTGTTAGAATGTATATTAAGATCTTGTGGCTGTAAAATAAAAATTAAAAATTGAAAGCTGGAAATAGTAGTAAGGATTTCCAAGAGATATGGTAGACTGTCTATTTAAAAATAAAGGCTGAGTACCTCTGTAACATGCATTCTCTCACCAAAGCACAAGTCATTACCACAGTTTAGGAACAACTTCAGTGAATGTTGTTTTGTAAAACTACCAGAATGATTTTTTTCCTGACCTTAACAAATACAGAAGAAGCTTCTGTAGTGGGAGATGAGCTATATGTGCATCAGTTGCTGTTGTTAGACAGGGTTTTCAGTGGTCTTCTGTAAACATTGTTTTTAAAATGTCTATGGAACTTCATTAAAGTATCTGAAGTTAAATGAAGCATTCCTTTTAAACTTAAATGGAATAGCACTAAACAGTTCTTATGCTAGAGAGAGATCACAAAATCACAGAATGATATGCGGTTGGAAGGGACCTCTGGAGATCATCTAGTCCACCCCCCTGCCAGAGCAGGTCCTACCCAGAGCAGGTTGCACAGGAACGTGTCCAGCTGGGGTTTGAATGTCTCCAGAGACAGAGACTCCACCACCTCTCTGGGCAGCCTCTGCCAGGGCTCTGCCACCCTCAAAGTAAAGAAGTTCCTCCTCATGTTTAGATAGAACTTCTTATGTTCCAGTTTGTGCCCATTTCCTCTTGTCCTGTCAAGAGGACACTCCTGAAAAAAGACTGGCCCCTTCCTCTTGACACCCACCCTTTAAGTATTTATAGGTGTTGATCAGATCCCCCCTCAGCTTTCTCTTCTCCATACTAAAAAGACCCAAGTCCCTCAGCCTTTCCTCAGCAGAGAGATGTTCTAGTCCCCTCATAAGCTTTGTAGCCCTTTGCTATAACCTCTCCAGCAGTTGCCTGTCCTTCTTGAACTGGTAAACCTCTTTAAAAAGGTTTTTTACGATCCTGTTCCTGCAGCTAAATTTTGCCAGTCAATTCTCCAGATGCTGGCTTAGAGAAACTAAGCACACGTAGTTTCTGCTGTAGAGGCATTTTTAAACAAGAATAATCACTTGTAAAGAAAGTCTGTAGCACAGAAATCCTACCTTTGCCACAACTGTCATATTGGTACTATGGTGGCATAATTTTCTGCAGAAATAGCTTGATGTCTTGGATTTCAGCTGAATATTATTTGAAGGTAAGTTCTAGCCACTAAAAACAATTTAATGTTTTCCTTGGCTGCATGCCATCAAGATAAAAACCTAAAAACATTTATTCTTTTACACAGCAAAGTTCCAGCTGTCCAAAGGAAAAAACCTAAAAGGCTAATTGGATATCATGTGGTTATTTAAAAACAATCCTGATTTTACTTTTAGTCTCAGTGTTTCTGTCCATTTGTCCCCTCCTTGTGTTTTGCCTTTATGTTATCTACTTGGAAAAGGAAATTCTTTTGGAAAGGGACTTTGCAGTCATATCTATAGAATAATTACTTCTTACCATATTGTTACTGCTAAGCAAATAACAATTTGAATCATCTGTAAGTTCCTATGCTTGATGCAATAAAAACCCAAGAGGGATACAATAAGCAAATATTTTTCTTGCCAAGTTTCATTTTGAAGTGGTAATTTTAATTCTTTCTCACACGTGGCAGCATCTACCATTTCTGCCATTTCTTAGAATCAGAATCATCTAGGTTGGAAGGGACCTTAAAGATCATCTAGTCCAACCATCAACCTAACTCTGACCAAAAAAATAAATAAGAAATAGGAAATAAAAATTACTAAACCATATTCCTGAGGACCATAAACTTATCTCTTGACTCATCTCTAGACTTTAAATTATTTATGGATTTATAAATAGAGTAATGTATATTTTAATGTATAATTTCACTTAAGGCAATCACCAGTCTTTTTTCAGTAGGAGCTTTAACAGTGTCATAGGACTTGAACAAGCCCTTTTGTAGAAAGGAGAATGTAATTAAGCTCCGATCACCTCACCTCAGGGTTGCCTGCTGGACCTTCTGAGATTATGGTCAGGAAGTGTGGGTAATACCATCTGGCTATGCAATCTAATGGGTTTTAAGTCGTGTCACTCCCTGGTTAGAATTTCTTATGTACAATGGGCAAAACACAAGAAAACTTTCTAAATGTTTTTTTACATACCATTTAGATTACATGAAATTAGTTCAACATAATGAGGAATGAAACAAAACAAATAATGGCAAATAAACCTTCTCTGACCCTTTTGTTGCTTGTTTCTCTCACTTTTTACCTGATCTTCTAAATTTTTATTCATAATATTTTAAATGCAATTTAATCGAGCATGCAATCAAGTTTGCTGGCATGCTGGTTTTGTTGTGAATGACAGTTCAACTTTTTGTCTGCATAGTTTCCCATGCAAGACAGTGTGAATCAAGGCCCAACATGTTGGTCAACTTTTTGAGTTTTAAATTTTTCAGTGGAATCCTCTGCACCCACATTTGTTGTTTACATGTATTCACCCACAATATCCACAGCACTTGGCTGGACCTGCTCTGTGTGGAGAATGCTTGAAAATCTCACTGTTACATTCAGATGCTTCACGATTTATTGGTGACCCATCCCATAACTAATTACTCCTCAGACCCAATCATTGTAGGTCCTTTCTAAGAGAACTACTCAAATCCTATCCTATCCTACTCCCCTTCCCTTCCCTTCCCTTCCCTTCCCTTCCCTTCCCTTCCCTTCCCTTCCTTCCCTCGTCAATTCTCCTTTTTTGGGAGACAAACAGGTTTTTTTATATAAATGCAGCTGTCTCTAAAAGCTGTCATGCTTTAGTATGACAGCTTTAGTCATCTATAGTATACTAGCAATACAGTTAGCTATACTGACATAACATAGGATGAAACAGTCATAAGACTTAAAACTGTTAATTACTGATGAGATGTGATATTCCCATTGCAATTATGCTTTCTTTCCCTTTGTGTGATAGGAAGCTTTTAGGGTCATTGCTAATGATGACTTTGGAATTGCACTCTTCTTCAAGAGCTCTAAAGCAAATGTGTATGTTTAGAGCCTCATTTCTCCATCCTGCCAGGTTGGACTTGGTACAGAGGAGATGGCTGGCTTTCTGCTGCCTTCCTGCTTGAACTCCACAGCCTGACATCAGCTGAGCCTGCTCCGAGGTTTGCCTGCAGTGGTTTTCTGTAGCTGTGCTGTGGGAGGGAACAGCCAGTCCCCATCCAAGTACAACCTTTAGGCATTTCCCTTACTTTGACAACTCCTTTCAGGGAGTTGTAGAGAGCAATAAGGTCTCCCCTCAGCCTCCTTTTCTCCAGGCTGAACACCCCCAGTTCCCTCAGCCTCTCCTCACAAGACTTGTTCTCCAGACCCCTCACCAGCTCCGTTGCCCTTCTCTGGACCCGCTCCAGCACCTCAATGTCTTTCCCATCAGGAGGGAAACAAAACTGGACGCAGCACTTGAGGTGTGGTCAAATATGCCCATACATATGCTGCTATGTACAACTGCCTTAGTATTTAGTTTTCCTTTGCTGTATGGGAAAATTCCCAATTGCCTGTGGTTTTGTAAGACTTTTTTCTAGGTATTTTTTTTCTTCCTAAATAAATCACAAGACTGTTCTAGATGGGGCCATTTTTTATCTTACTGCCTTTGTTTGCCTTGTGTTTAGCATGCTGCTGTTGTGGCTTGTACTTGGACTTTTACCTGCTACCTTATTTACTATTAATGATAAAAAAATGATCCTGTTTAGTTGATGAGAATTTCATCTCCTTTAAGCTCTGTTTCATTTGCACGAGCTACAGAAACATTTTCCAGTGCGTACTGTGGACAATTCTTTGATTACATTATAACCAGGATGATCTTGTTTCTCCTCTGTGAAAGTAAGCAATTCTCTTCAATCTTCTGTTTCACTTTTTTTCCTCCCACATGCTAACTCAGCAGATTTATCTATAAATTCTGATGAAATTCTGATTTAAATCCACATAAAACTGTGGATTGCACTGTTTACAAAAACATGAGGGCACTCATTTGTGGAATTAAAAAAAAAAAATCCAAGAAAAAGTTTGAGACCTGAATTACACTATTATGAAGAGCTATTTGAAAGCAGTACATATTCACTACATCTGATGCAGAGTCTGAAAAAACAATTGGATATACCTGATTTAGTACTTATTGCATATATGCAGAGGAAATAGCTACGTGTAAGTACTAGTGTATGGATTTAAGGAGCATTTCTTTTCTATGTATCTAATAGGAAGTTGGAGATTGAGATTAAACATCATTTTCCCATGTTTTGAGGACAAGATGAGTCACCAGAATCCGAAGGTTACACTGGATATGTTGACTGGTGATGTTAGGTGGGGAAACTTGTTTTATAATACATCCGTAGAAATGCAAGTGGATGTCTCAGTTCATCTGTGAGCAAAATGTTCCATGTTTTCTATCACACCAATTTTATCCCCCCACCTGATAACGCCCACTTCTATCTGGGATAATACTCTGGTGATTGAACTATTGAAGAACACAATAACTTTGGGGCATATCCTTTTTTTTTTGTCATGGTGTTTCCACTATTTGTTGCAACCTTGCCCAGTTGAAATTCAGAAAGACTATATATACTTTGGCTCATTCAGTTTATCTAATAAAATCCAATATTTGGGATTCTGTCCTGGTTTGAGGTAAAACAGAACTAATTTTCTGTTCAGTAATTTTACTTTTTTAGCTGGGCCTCTTCTAACTAACTGAACTCTGAAATTAACAGCATATTGTTCAGAAACTGTTCACTCTCACAGACTGATTATGCCAAGGAATGGTGTGCAGAAAGGCCCTTGCTTACACTTATTGCTATAACAACCAACGTCAGGCAAATTTGTTGTTTGCTCCGTTGGAGGGTTGGAAGTGGAAAAGCGTAGAGGGGTCCCACCTGTGGGGAGGAACGGACAGGACAGGTGACCCAAACCTGACCAACAGGGTCATCCCATCCACATCACACTCAGTACAAAAGCTGAGGGATCAAAGGGTCAACTCTCTTCCTTCAATGGCCAATGTCCGAGGAGGACCCTGTCTGTTCATCTGCCTTTGAGCCCGATCCGAGCATTCCTGACTCCAGATCCAGAGGACCTCAATGCGGTTTTCTTTATACTGTATACTTTTGTTTCCTTTTTTTTTTTTTTCCCTTTCTTCTTCTTCTTATTTCATTATTTATTAATATTTTCATTAGAGTAGTTTAGTTTTTTCTAAACTCATAAATCTCTTTTATCTCTTCCTCTCCTCTCTTTTCCTCAGAGGGGGGAGGGAGGGGCCATTTCTCCTGATGGGTCAATCTGGTCAAAACCATGACAGATTCTGCTGATGTAAACTATTTAAAGGCAGCTAGAAAGATACAAACAACTCTTTCTGGCTGTAAAGCATTGCTGGCCTACAAAACCATACTTGGTAAATTATCTTTTATTCTAAACACAGATGTATTGTAAAACACACACTTCAATGGTGTTGTAAGATAGGTATGTCTTTTTATCAACATTTTTCAGCCTTTAATAAAAATACCAAATTTGAAAACCTATTTCTAAGTTTAAACTGTTAATTTAAAGCAGTTGTTTGGTCTCCTCCTTTTACTACCTAAACCAAAAATGTTTCCTTATAGTGAATGGGCTGTATAGTTCTCTTAGTCTTTCTTTGGCATTTTTCTTTTAATTTTTTAAAAACACTGTAAAAAATATGAGTTGATTCTTCAGGAGAAGCTCTGTAACTGCAAAAGGAGAGTGCAATATGTATGTTCCAAGAACCTAAACACCTAAGTTGTCCAATAATTGTTTTTTTTAAGTGTCTATTCTTGACTTGTAGAAATTTGAGGAAGAAAAAGTAAGACTGCACTTGGCCGAATGGCACCTGAACCGTAGCCCCACTGTAGTTTCCTGGGGGTTAATATATATGTAGCTAACACAAATGGGCACGATTACCATGAAGTCTTTTGTTCTGCTTTTGGAAGCATCCCTTTGTCAGGCTCAGGCTGAAGCGTTGCCCCAGTGATGAAAAAATGCATCCCTAATATCTGAAATCTTACTGCAGTATTGGCTTGGCCGTTGGTTCTTCCTGACTGACAAGATCTCGAGGGCTGTGCTGCACCTCTAAAAGAGACAAAAGGAAACACTGGTGAAAGGGGGTTGAGTCCAGAGGAGTGGAATTTGGGGTGCAACAAAGGAAAATTTAACTCTTGAGGAATGATTTGGTCATATTTTCTATGCATAGATTTGCTCTATAACTTTGAAATATTTTGTTTAGAAAATTATAAGTGGCAACTATCATCATAAACCCTCAACAGTTTTGGTTTAGACTTAAATTTTGATTAGTTGGAAACCCCTTGAAAGAGGAAAGAGATAATTCTTCAGGGAACTTTAGAGATACTTTATTTGAATATTTCTGATCATAAGGTGACTAAACAGTTATTTTGCATATAAAAAGTTTTTTTTTAGGGCTTTGATTTTTTATTTTTTGTAAAGGCAATAACAGCTTGGCTAATCAATGAACCTCTTTTTCTCATTTGCGTATGTCTACTTCTTCCAATGATGCAAATCACTTAATTGTCCTGGCTTAAGCGACACAGGATTAATTTCTCTTTCAGTAATTTTACTTTTTGGTAAGGTCTCTTCTAATGCTTGGCAAAACTGCACTTTTAGAAGACTCTACCATCTGATAGTGTGAAAATATTTACTTTACAGCCAGCTCTGGGGTGCGGGTTTCAAGGCCTCAGTGTTCATCCAGGCACGGGGATGAGGAGAAGCAGGACCTGGGCACTTGACCCAAGCTGCCAACAGGGTTATTTCATACTGTGAACATCACATTCAATATCAATTAGGAAGTTTGCTGAGGAGTTCTCTCTCCCTTGATGACTGCCACCCTGAGAACTCCTTGCCCCGGTGCTGGAGCCCTGAGCCCTTCTCTTGCTCCCAAAGGCGCAGTGCTCGCAGGGTCCCACATCGGCTGTCCCTGTGGGGGGAACGGGCTGGGGATAGTCCCTGTGTGTTTTATATTGCTATCGGGATCAATACTGGTTCTTCAGTATTATTAATGGTATTTAGTATTATTCTATTAAATCTGTTTATATGTCAACCCTTGGGTTTCCTTTTTTCTTGATTCCCCTTCCTGGATGGGGAAGGGTCATCAGGTGATAGAATAATTGTCTAAAAGACAATAAATTGTTGTGGGTTCTTCAAACCATGACACTTACATAGCTTGTAAATCATTCTTATTTCTAATTAGAATGCCTAAATGAGAAGCTTCTGACTTTCAGATATATGTAAGAAATTAATTGCCTTTTCTTTGTTAAGAATAGTAAAGTATGTCCTTGATATTTCAGAATCTCTCGACTTTCTCAGCCGAGAATATGAAAAGCAATATTCCTCACAAGTAGGTTATGCACAAGGGTATTTTGCAAAAGTGCGAGATGAGTAACGACGAGATGAAATGCTCTCCAGCAGTGAGAACTGGGGGATGCTGATAACAGAGGCATTTTGGGTCATCATTTTCCCTTTCCACTCCATTGTTAGACTCTGTACAAATACAGTACACGAATATACCCTGTGGGTGCTGGAGTCTGCCTCTCATATCGGGCAGTGTGCTGCTGCTTTTAGAAATCTATGGATGAAGTTCTGCAATTGTGCTGCTGCTTTCAAGGTGGCTGGGTTTCTTTTGAGGTGCTGGATTTTTTTTAGGACTTCAGCTGGCCAGTTTTTTGCTCTGGTTTTACCTGTCAATTCACCCCTGCCATCCCTCCCACAGACCCTACTCTCCTTCCACTGCAGCCACTACACCTGCCTGATCTTGGAAATACGAGTTAACTAAACCGAAACAACTAACATGCCCGGAACAAAGGAGTGCCCTGATTTTCATAGATTCTAGAAGAGACTTGCAAGTCTGAAGCTTTTGCATTAATAATTAGGTTGCAAAATTAGGTTCTAACACTCTCCTGCTTGGAAGCTGTCCCCCTCCCTCAAAAAAGAGTCCTTCCAGATCAGGCCTTAGTTTGACCAACACCCAGTTCAGATAACGCTTCATAAGGCTTCTATTAGGTGATGCAGAACCTGAGGGTGTGAATGGGAAAGAACTGGCTCATTTGTGACCTTCAGACCATTTACTCTGAAGGCCTCTCCAGTCTGCAGCTTGTCAACATAGCCCAGGCCTGCGACGTTATTTTCCCTGAATCCTTTGGCTTTGTGGCTCAGATTGGGCTGCAGAGACTCGGGTTTGGGTCTCAGTCGGGATGTCTCAAATGCACCAGAGTGGAGAGCCGGGTTTGCCGAGCCTTTGCCCTGCGTGCAGGAGAAGATGGCAGCCTGACGCGCAGCTTGTGTCACGGCGCCGGCCTTCGTCCCCCTCCCCGGCCGCGCCGAGCGTCACGCGTGGGGACCCGGCGCCTCGATGGGGCCCCGCTGTGTGCCTGACGCTGTCCTTTGTCCAGCCACGGCTGCCGAGGAAGGAGCCGCCGGCCAGGCCTACCCTCGGCCGGCCCCACAGCAAGGCGGGGCGGGGCGCGGGGAGGGCGGAGCGGTGCCCCCCCCCCGGGGCAGCGCGGGCTCCGGGCCGTGCTGCCGCGCTCCGCCCCGGCCGGTCCCCGTGACGCGGCGGGTGGAGCCTGGCGGCGGCGGCCTCGGCAGGGGAGGGAGCGGAGCCGGGGGGGTGGCTGACAGGCCGGCAGGATGCTGGAGATTCAGCTGGACGATGGCGGCGTGGGGGGGTACCCGGGCGACGATTACTGCTCGGGGTCGGTGATGTCGGAGCGGGTCTCGGGCCTCGCCAACAGCATCTACCGTGAGTTCGAGCGGCTGATCCACTGCTACGACGAGGAAGTGGTGAAGGAGCTGATGCCGCTGGTGGTGACAGTGCTGGAGAACCTGGACTCGGTGCTCACCGACAACCAGGAGCACGAGGTGGAGCTGGAGCTGCTGCGGGAGGACAACGAGCAGCTCCTCACGCAATACGAGCGGGAGAAGGCGCTGCGCAAGCAGGCCGAGGAGGTGAGCGACGCCGCCCCGCGACCATCTTGGCCGCCCGCCGGGCGGGGTCTGCGGCTGAGGGCGGGCGGGGCGGCGGCTCGGGCCTGTGCAGGCCTCGGCTCCGGCCCCTCCGTCAGCGGGGCGCGCACGGCGGGGGGGACGGGAGAGCCCCGGCAGCGGCCGGCGGTACCTTCTAGAAGGGGAGAGCGGGTGCGGGCCCCAGGGCGGTCGCTGCCCACGGCCCGGCCCCGCAGCACCGGGCAGGTGCAGCTGCTGTGGTCCGACCCTGCCCCAGCGCGGGGAGGAGCTAAACGGGAACGGCTGCGATGCCGAGTATTTGAAGAATTCGTTTTGGAATGCCAACAACTCATGGAGGGCTTGACAGCTATGCTAATTTGGGCCTTTAAAAATGCTGTAAAAAAATTTCTGTGCAGTCATACAGCTATTTTAATGTTTTATTTAGTTGGAGCAAAAAATTAGCTTTAGAGTATATCATCTGGTTTTTGAAACTTCTTCTTACCAAAACTACACTTTGAACCTCAATACAATAGTTCCCCAAGTTCATCCTCAGTCGCCCGGAGTGTGGGGCTGTGCCAGTGCTGCTCGGCTGGGAGCGGGATTTGAAAGGGGACCGTGAGAAAAACAGACCCCTCTGGTAGAAAGGAACGAAAATCCTTGGGTTACAAAGACTCAGCTGCCAGCAAAAGAGAGGGGGGAGGTGACTTGCGCTCTGTCTTCTTCCTGCACCTGCTGAACCCAAGAGCATCTCCTCAGTCATGAACGAGGGCTGCGAAGTGCAGGGTTTGCTGTTCAGCCTCTTGGAGTGATGGTCTGAACTGAGGTAGAGCACTGGTTGTGGAAGAAGGCCATCACCACTGCCACATCATCCTTGTTTCACTGCGCAACTTCTTATAGGCTAAGAAAGGGCAGATTTAAGGTTCAGGAGTCTTAATAGGAGTAAAATTCTGATTTGATAAGGGGTAGTAAATGAACTAGCTTTTAAACTGGAGAACAGCATAAAGCACCATACAGTTTTTTAACAGATGTGATCTTGATGCTTAATAATCACGTGCAAGGATCTTGCTGACTTGATGAGGATGCACTTGCAGCCCATTACTAATACTGAAAGCAACGGCCAATCAATGAAGTTTTAGTCCTGAGTTTTAATTCTGTATTAATGGACTAATAAGTAATCTTTGAAGTTCTTTTGAATTCATGGAGGGATGAAGAACGATTCTGAGTACATGAGACTTTAGTTATTAAACATTGCATGGAGACTTTTTTTGCAGCTTCTGAGAAATACATTTTTTTAAAAGTGCACTATTTATGGTGGGGGGGTAAAGGGACTGCAATGGGGAAGGGAACAGTTCCGTTGGAATGATCTTGCATCTTTGGACTAGGGTGGATTTCTGTTCTTGACTTAATAGATATAGGATGTGTTTTCTGGAAGCAAATGTAGTGATGACAGTTACTTTCCCTGCAAGAAAACTCAGGAACCATACCCGAATACTGTTTGTTGAGATTTAAAGAGCACCGATGATGATGATACTCTGTTGTTCTTATGCACAGCTAAGTGTATGTGGGGAAAAAGTGTCTCCAAGGAGATAGATAATGTGCTTTACATGAGAACAAATGAGTACATATGTCTCTACATAAGCCATGTTACAAGGTCATAGATAGAATATATGGCTTTTCTTTCCATCTTCGTATAATGAAAAGGATGTTATTTATCTGCAGCTGTTTCTGATATGCCCCTTACTATGCAGTAAAGTACATGTTATGGAGGTGAAAATCTGTGTATTACAGAGACCTTTGCTGTCCACCAGATAATTGTAAACGATCAAAAAATAGAAAAATGTTTTTCCACCAGACTGTGCGTTGCTGCTCTGAAGCAGTGGCCATAGTAACCAGGAAAGGTCCATCCCACTTCTCGAGCAGCTTCCAGCCTCTTGTGCTGTGCCGCAAGTCTTGGGGCGAGAGCTTCACTTTTAAGTGGAAGGATCCTCCTCTGGGAACAGGATTTGACCCTGTCGTGGTTTTGCCCAGATTGACCCATCAGGAGGAATGGCCCCTCCCTCCCCCCTCTGAGGAAAAGAGAGGAGAGGAAGAGATTTATGAGTTTAGAAAAAACTAAACTACTTTAATGAAAATATTAATAAATAACAAAATAAGAAGAAGAAGAAAGGAAAAAAAAAAAAAAGGAAACAAAAGTATACAGTATAAAGAAAACCGCATTGAGGTCCCTGGATGATGATCATGTCACCAGCAGGCACAGGGGAAAGTCCCAGGCTGGACTCAGGGATGGACAGGAGCTGGATTCCAGATCTGGAGTCAGGAATGCTCAGATCGGGATCAAAGGCAGACGAACAGACAGGGTCCTCCTCAGACATTGGCCATTGAAGGAAGAGCGTTAACCCTTTGATCCCTCAGCTTTTGTACTGAGCGTGATGTGGATGGGATGACCCTGTTGGTCAGGTTTGGGTCACCTGTCCTGTCCGTTCCTCCCCACAGGTGGGACAGTTTTCACTGTAGCATGCTCTCAGGGCAGAAAAGATGATATGAAATTCATTGTGGTCCATATCCACAGGTAGCATGTCCATCTTGAAGAGTTTGCTGGACGTCACGTGATGAAGCTAGCTCAGGTTTCATCACCACTGTTTATCCTGAAAAACACTTACTGAGTAATGTTAGTATTATATAGCAATTAACATCATACAGCTCAGAATTGAGTATTCTCACCTAGGGCTAAATTTCCTTGAGGTACACATTGAATTTCTCGCATTTTCCAGCATCACCCACCAAGAACATCTAGGTCCTTGGGCAAAAACAGTCCCATGAATGGCTTTGCCTTTGCCTGAAGTAGGAAAAATACATTTTTCCTCAACATATTCCTGTCATGCACCACAGGGATTTTATCCCCTTCTACATTATGTGAAAGGTCTGATTGAGCAGGACCAGCTCGATTGATGGATCCTCTGGTGTTAACTAACCAGGTAGCAAAATAAGAAGAAGAAGAAAGGAAAAAAAAAAAAAGGAAACAAAAGTATACAGTATAAAGAAAACCGCATTGAGGTCCCTGGATGATGATCATGTCACCAGCAGGCACAGGGGAAAGTCCCAGGCTGGACTCAGGGATGGACAGGAGCTGGATTCCAGATCTGGAGTCAGGAATGCTCAGATCGGGATCAAAGGCAGACGAACAGACAGGGTCCTCCTCAGACATTGGCCATTGAAGGAAGAGCGTTAACCCTTTGATCCCTCAGCTTTTGTACTGAGCGTGATGTGGATGGGATGACCCTGTTGGTCAGGTTTGGGTCACCTGTCCTGTCCGTTCCTCCCCACAGGTGGGACAGTTTTCACTGTAGCATGCTCTCAGGGCAGAAAAGATGATATGAAATTCATTGTGGTCCATATCCACAGGTAGCATGTCCATCTTGAAGAGTTTGCTGGACGTCACGTGATGAAGCTAGCTCAGGTTTCATCACCACTGTTTATCCTGAAAAACACTTACTGAGTAATGTTAGTATTATATAGCAATTAACATCATACAGCTCAGAATTGAGTATTCTCACCTAGGGCTAAATTTCCTTGAGGTACACATTGAATTTCTCGCATTTTCCAGCATCACCCACCAAGAACATCTAGGTCCTTGGGCAAAAACAGTCCCATGAATGGCTTTGCCTTTGCCTGAAGTAGGAAAAATACATTTTTCCTCAACATATTCCTGTCATGCACCACAGGGATTTTATCCCCTTCTACATTATGTGAAAGGTCTGATTGAGCAGGACCAGCTCGATTGTTTATCCTGAAAAACACTTACTGAGTAATGTTAGTATTATATAGCAATTAACATCATACAGCTCAGAATTGAGTATTCTCACCTAGGGCTAAATTTCCTTGAGGGACACATTGAATTTCTCGCATTGTCCAGCATCACCCACCAAGAACATCTAGGTCCTTGGGCAAAAACAGTCCCATGAATGGCTTTGCCTTTGCCTGAAGTAGGAAAAATACATTTTTCCTCAACATATTCCTGTCATGCACCACAGGGATTTTATCCCCTTCTACATTATGTGAAAGGTCTGATTGAGCAGGACCAGCTCGATTGATGGATCCTCTGGTGTTAACTAACCAGGTAGCTTGTGCTAAATGTTTGTCCCAGTTTTTAAAGGTTCCATCCCCCCATTGCTTTCAGGGTGGTTTTTAATAATCCATTGTATCGCTCACTTTTGCCAGAAGCTGGTGCATGATAGGGGATATGATATACCCACTCAATACCATGTTCTTTTGCCCAGTTGTCTGACTCAATTCTTTCTGGAGTGCCATGTCACCACAAGACTTGCTTTTCAAGGCCCAGGATGGTGTTCCAGGCAGTGGCATGGGGTATGGCATGGGTTTCCAACCATCCGGTGCTTCCTTCCACCGTTGTAAGCACGTACCGCTTACCCTGGCGGGTTTGAGGGAGTGTGATGTAGTCTCTTTGCCAAGCCTCTCCATACTTGTATTTCAGCCACCGTCTCCCATACCACAAAGGTTTTAACCTTTTTGCTTGTTTGATTTCGGTGCATGTTTCACAATCGTGGATGACCTGTGCAATAGCATCCATGGTTAAATCCACCCCTCGGTCACGGGGCCCATTTGTATGTTGCATGCCTTCCTTGATGACCTGAAGTGTCACAGGCCCACCAAGCTAAAAATAATTCACCTTTATGTTTCCAGTCCAAATCCGTCTGGAAAATCTTAGCAGTCTTGTCCGCTGATTGTTTTGATGTTCCTCAGTGGCTCGGCTCATGGGTACATGAGCATCTACATGACGTACCTTTACGACCAGTTTCTCTAGCCATTCGGCAATATTTTGCCACAATCCAGCAGCGCAGATAGGTTTACCTCTGTGCTGCCAGTTGCTCTGATTCCACTGGTTTAAGCATCCCCCCAGAGCATTTGCCACCATCCATGAGTCAGTATAGAGATAGAGCATTTGCCACTTTTCTCGGTCAGCAATGTCTAGGGCCAGCTGGATAGCTTTTACCTCTGCAAATTGACTTGATTCACCTTCTCTTTCAGTTGCTTCTCCAACTCATCGTGTAGGACTCCATACAGCAGCTTTCCACTTTAAATGTTTTCCTACAATATGACAAGATCCATCAGTGAACAAAACATACTGTTTCTCATTATCTGAGAGTTCATTATATGGTGGGGCTTCCTCAGCACGTGTTACCACCTTGTCTAGTGGCATTGCGAAGTCTCTGCCTTCAGGCCAGTTTGTGATCACTTCTACAATTCCTGGACGATTTGGGTTTCCTATTCGAGCTCCCTGTGTGATTAAAGCAACCCACTTACTCCAGATAGCATTGGTGGCATGATGAGTAGAAGGAACTTCACCTTTGAACATCCAGCCCAGCACTGGTAATCGGGGCGCCAGGAGGAGCTGTGCTTCAGTACCAATTACCTCTGAAGCTCCGGATCTGGAGTCAAACTAGGACAGACCCCAGTCTTGATTCCTCTCTGTGTATGAGTGCTAATTACAGCAAATAAAGTGACACTGAGAGGTTGGGACTTGGAGGTCTTCTTCTCTTGCAATATCATGTGAAAAGACCCTGAGTTATAATTGCTTTATGGTAGTTTATTAATTTCAAAGTAACTGGAACCAGAAGTGGGCATTGTTCTCTGGCATAAAAATGTGTGTCATATTATCTTGTTAACCACCATTAAATCTTGCTGTTCCGTCTTTATGTAGAAACTGGGCACAGACTCTGTAGGTGTGTTTTGTTAAATTAGGCTTGTTTCTAACAATTTTCATTTCAATTTTGCTAAATGTCATAAAGGAAAGTTTTCCTTCTCAATACTCATCTGTCTTTTTCTCTAAGATAGAATCATAGAAGGGTTTGGATTGGAAGGGGCCTTAAAGATCATCAAGTTCCAACCCCCTGCCCCTGGGCAGGGACACCTCCCACCAGACCAGGTTGCTCAAAGCCCTGTACAACCTGACCTTTAACCCCTCCAGGGATGTATATATTATCTTTTGAAACAGTCTTTGCTAAAAGCAGATTATTGCTTTGTTTCCTAAACACTTCGCCTGCAGAGTGACTCCATATTTTCCACTTGTCATAAAATAGGGCAGCAGAAGCACCTAGGCAAGTGGATTGAAAATAGAAGTTCCTTGAAATGAGGTGATTCTGTCGGTCTCTATGATTTCAGGTCTTAGTACACAATGTTTCAGTTTTCCATGACCTCCAAGCTACTGAAGATGTGGGATTGCACCAGATTTTTGATGCTTTTGTTTTGCTCCCTCTCTTTCGTATTATGTGTGAACAAAGGGCAATTATTGCTTGCATAGTATAGTGTTTTGCAGGATCACAGCATTATTTAGTTTGGTGGTGACCTCCCTAGAACATTGAGTGCAGCAGCTCCTGCTCAGGCAGGGTCAGCTGGAGCAGGTTGTCTAGGGCTGTGTCTAGTGAGAGGTTGAGCATCTCCACAGATGGAGATTCTACAACCTCTCTGGGCAACCTGTGCTAGTGTTTGACCTCCCTCACAGTAAAAAAGGGCTTCCTTGTGTTCACAAGGAATTTCATGTGGTTTAGTTTGTGCTTGTTGCCTCTGGTCCAGCAAGTAGTTTGGTTTCCTCATCCTCCCTCCCTCTCAGCAGGTCCTTGAACACCCTGGTAAGATCTCCCTGAGCGATCTCTTCTCTGGGCTGACCAGCCCCAGAAGGCCCTGCCTGGAGGAAAGACAGGCAGAGCTTTCCAGCATGCAGGCCAGCAGCAAGACAGTCAGCAGGTGGGTCTGAGGCAGGTGGGTCCAACTCTAGTTAGCCATTGCAAATGATGTCTCTTCCTTGTGTCTGCTCAGCAGACATGTGCTGGTAGAAATGGGACGGGGAAAGGGCTAGGGGACACTGGCAGAAATCCCCAGGGAAAGCAAGCTTTTTTGGGTCCACTCTTAATGAAACATTTTGTTTTATGTAAGCTGCTTTTGTAACGTTCTGATTCTTCTTTCCCTTTTTAAGAAAACCACCACTGCGTGCCCTAAATGCTGCTTTCTGCAGAGATAGTTGGTCATGTTTGGGCACAAATTCCAAGATGAGCATGCATGTGTAAATGCACATAAAAGCTTTCACAGACAGGAAGCACGGAATCATGGGGCTGGTTGGTGTAATTAGCATTGCTTTTGGAGATCAGAAAAGCAAGGCAGATCTTTGCCAGGTGTGGAGGTCGCCTTCTGACCTCTCATTGCATGAAAACTGCTTCCAGTGAAATTTCATACATCGCAAGGTAATGGTGATGGCTGTCCAAAGAAACAAAACGTGATTTAATAGCAAAGAAAGATGTTGGTTAATTGATTTGCAACGTCAGTTAATGCTCATTAGAATTTTTTAAATGGATGCTCATTTAACATGGTATTGAGGTAAGTACTTGGTGCTGGTTGGGAGGTCTGGCCCCCTCACGAAAGGCTTTTGTAGCTTGTGTTCTGCACTACAGCAGTCCAGCACCTGAAAGCAACCTCCATTGGAAAGTGCTTAAAGAAACCTCTGTCTTGGTAAACATGGATGTTGTTTCTAAACACTGACTCTTCTGCCTCTGGTGGTTGGTGTACCGTTTCCAGGCTGCAGGCCTTGGAGGGCAGGTGACACTGCCTGCATCAGCATGGTTGGGCCTTTGCTTGGCTCTGGGAGCGAGGACCCAGTGTGTGACCACGTGGCAGAGCCTTGCAGGCTGTGATTTTCAAATACCTTCTTGTCTTGCTGTTGGACCCAACTGAGATGCGGGCAGTGCTGCTCCGAGCTGCCTGGTGATGTGACGTGAGCTTTGGCAGCACACAGGGACACTTTGAAGCACTGTGCGCTCCCGTGTGTGACGTTCCCAGTGGGCTGTCTTTTGAGTTGTTTTCTTCTGGGCTTCCTCACAGGTATATCTGTACTCTGGGTACTTTCACAGAATGACAGATTGGTTGAGATTGAAATGAATCTCTGGAGGTCAGCTGCTCCAAGCACCCTGCCCAAGCAGTGTCACCCAGAGCAGGTTACTCAGGACTGGGTCCAAGCAGCATTTCAGTATCTCCAAGGATGGGACTCCACCACCTCTCTGGGCAGCCTGTGCCAATGCTTGGTCACCCTCACAGTGAAATAGGGTTTTCCCTCATTCAGAGGGAACCTCCTGTGTTCCAGTTTGTGCCCATCACCTCTTGTCCTGTCACTGGGCAGCCCTGGAAAGTGCCTGGCTCCCTCCTGTTTGTGCCTTCTCTTCACTTATTTATACCTATACCCCCTGAGCTTCTCCAGGTGCTTCACCACCCTTCTGGCTCTTCACTGGACTTTGTCCAGTATGTCCCTGTCTCTCTTGTGCTGGAGAGCCCAGCACTGGACACAGCATTCCTGGTGTGGCCTCACCAGTGCTGAATAAAAGGAAGGATCACCTCCTTGACCTGCTGGCAATAGCTGAGGACACCATTTGCCTTCTTTGCCGCAGTGGCACATTGCTGGCTCATGTTCAGTTTGTTTTCCACCAGGATCCCCAGTTTTCTGCCAAGCTGCTTTCTAGCTGGGTGGCCCCGGCATATACTTGTGCTTGGGGTTGTGCTTCCCCAGGTCAGCACCCAAAAAGGATGTCAACTGTAAAAGCCCTTTCCTGTCACTGCCAGTGTGGGACTCATGTTCGGGAGACACCTGGGTGTCATTCTTTCCTACTTCCAAAAACAGCAACATCTCCATCTTTCGATGGTGTGTTGCTGTGGCCATCACTTGCTCTTTATGGCTTGTTACTTGCATTGCTATTTAACATAATAAGCATGTTCACTTACCAGTATTCTATTTTTATGTAATAAGATGCCTCCAGTGTTTTGTTTGAAAGTCAGTGGGGGGCGTTTTGGGAAGAGACTGTAGTTGCCGTAGGTTTCTGTGTGGCTCTCCAGCTGGGTGGCAATATTGCAAGTTCATTGGCTCCTGTCTGCATCTCAGACAACAGAAATGCTTTTGAAAATGCCCTCCCCCTATCCCTCTCTCTCCCCCTTGTTAAGGGATACTTTAAATATTGTCCCTCCCTCATACACTAATTCCCTTTAAGAAGATGGTGAGGAAGGGTGATAAAAGTGATGCTCTGTGCTCCACCCTCTGGTGTTCCCACTGTGAGAGCTTTTCCCCTTTCTGCCTTGCATTTTCTTTCCCTGTGAAACAAATGGCAGCTTGGGAAGGCACTTTCTGTTTCCCCTGCCTGAAACCTGACCTCACAAATAGCTGATTAATGGGAGTTTCTGCAGCTTGATGGTGACCTCATGGCATCCAAGGAGGAAAGCATTTGGGAGTTGCAGGCACCAGATAAAGAAAGTCTTTGCTTATCACGTGGATCCTTTCCACTGTATGCAGCTGAAAGTAACTGGCAAGCATGAAATGCACTTACTGCACCGCCCTCTGTGTATAAAGTCTGTCTCCGTGTTCTTTAGACCCCTCTTCATCCATTCCAGGATCCTGCTGGCACTGTCAGATTTCACCAGCAGAATAAGCAGCAAAATCTGTGTCATTATTAGAGGGTTCTTCCAATTTACCTTGAGTTCTCTTTTGCAGTTGTCTTAATTTACAAAAGCTGCTGGTCCCGGAGAAATTAGATTCTTTGTTTCCATGAAAAGTACTTGTACATTTTTGTAATGATTTCTGTCTACTGAGCATGCAAAGGTTAGATTTCGTGTTTATGATACTTTCCTCCTTATTTGTTGTAAAGTTCCAAAATACATCCATTTAGTTGTTCAGAAGTAAAAGCAACACAAGTGTGAACGTCTGTAAAGTGATTCCATGTCTTCTGGGTGAGAAAAACTTTAAATCATAGGAGTACTAATCATCTTTTCTTATATTTCATCTGTGTTCTTTGTCAGTGATATCACTTAAACATGATTCAGAATTGATCGCAGTATTGCAGATTATGATGAAAACTCAACAACTGAAGATAACAATATTAACTCCACATATTTAAAAAGTAAGCAACAACAAAAAACGTTTCTGGAGACGCCCGTGTTTCAAATTCCTATTTAAGTAGGCAGCGTTAGTTATAGCAATTTTAATTTTCTCCTTTCCCTCTTAAATGCTAAAAAAAAATTACTAGCCATCCTTCCGAATAGTGATAACCTCGTCACTGCTTTGCCCTATGATCAGCACGTTCACCGTGTGAGGGATGGTAATCTTTGAATTCTGAGCATGCCTTTCCTTACAAAAAATTGTAATGATAAAACTAAATAGAGTTATAAGCCAAAGGTTTAACATCCCGTTGCCTGTCTCCTGATGCAAGACTAGGATTGATGTTAATGCAAATAACAGTGATTGAAATAATTCTTTCCTTCCCCTAAAGGTGAAGTAGGGGAATTTGCTGAGAAATAATTAAATGGTACCTTTTCTCTACTCAGATGTGAGGGCTGAGATCTGCCCCTGCAAAGGAAGGAGGGTTTGCTGCAGCTCTGGGGTGGTTCCTGCCCTACCCCTGCCAGTGCAACAGCGGGGAGGGACTGTCTGCAGAGGTTTAAGAGCAGCAGCCACTCTTTTCCCTCTCCACAGTGTGATGTTAGTATTATGGCAGTCTGCTGTTTTTTATTTGCTTCCTTCTTTGTGCATCTCTCCATCAGGAGTAAGGCAGGTCAGCGCATGCTGGGGTGAAATGTGGGCTGGCAGCAGCGCGGCATCCTGAAAGATGTGGGATGTGCCAGATTGTTCCTGGGACCTCCTCTCCCACTGGACCTGACTTTGTGCTGGAGACTGGTCAGCACTGGTTTTGAGATGCAGGAGAGAGATATATCCTGCTGCTGAGAAGCCAGGCTGGTCTGATGGAGGGCTGTCAAGTGGATCAAATGCAGACTAAGAGCAAAAATACAGGATGTAATGCTTTGGAGTTAGAGGAAAAATTGCTCCTAGAAATGCAGAAGCAACTTGTCCTTCCCTCTACTTTTTTGATCTTCTCCCGATAAGAGTTTTCTGTGCAGAATGCTTTTAGTTTTTTAATGTAAAAATTATATGTTTTTTTAGCATTTTAGAGATATTGTTATAGGACAAACAGTTGCTGGAAAACCACTTGCTAGAACTGCTTGATTAGTTATCATGAATTTTTCTAATAAATGGTATGAAGTCTACAGTGATTAGATGAAATGCATTTGGACAGTCTTCAGTTTACAAGTTTTATTAGTTTAAAGAAAGCTAACAAAATGGATTTTTGATGGGCAATAGAAACTGACCATATGATAGGTATTTCTGTAATTTCTTTATGAGGAATTGGGCTTTCCAAACATAATGCCCATCAGACCTTGCCATCTGGTAACCTTACTTTATTCTCACTAATCTGGGAGGAAAAAAATCTATATCCAAACACGGATCCTTCATACAAATCCTCTTTATGTCACTCAAGCTTATGGCACTTACTAATACTCATAAATATCGGTATGTGTTACTAAAAATTACCTTTAAAATGAATGTTACCGAGCACTATGAGCTGTTACTTTATTTAAGGATCAATTAACAATAATATTCTGGATGTTAGTTGATGATCTGGGGTTATGGCCAGGTTTCCCCGTAACAACTTTAGCCACATATGTCAAATTGTAAACCCCAAGCGGGCTTTGATGAGGAGCTTTTTTCTGTTTCTCTTGAAGAAATTAAGCAGTCTGCATTGCGGGCACTTTCTGTTCATGACTCTGCAGGTGGATTTTTCAAGGATGTTGTTGGGATGTGCTAGATATATGAAGGCAGAACTTAGCATTGGGGTTTCAGGAGGTAGAATTGTAAGAGAAAAGCCAAGAAGGTCTGAGAAGATGCAGGCTTACTAGTATTGCGAATGAATTTAAATAATTGCGATGACTGAAGTTTCAAGAAAACTCCCTAGCCAGTCTTTGTGTCTCTGAGAATGATGCAATCTTTCATGTAGCAGAGGCACCCTGACATCTCCGTTCTTACTCTTGCCCGCTGAGGAGGATGAAGATGGCACACATCTCTATCATCATCATTTGTCATGGTGCCTCAGACAAGTCACAGCAGGCTAACTCCTTTCATGCCACTGAGGAGGAAGCGTGGGGTGTCTCAGGTGAGAGGGGCTGCTCAGTTCCTGTTCTTACCTCCTCCAGCAGAGTCCTGGAACTCAGATGGGGAGTGCTGGCCAGGCGGTGGCTGCTCTGCATTGGTGGTGAAGTGATGTCTGAGCAGCCAGCCAGACCCTCTCCTGCTGGAGAGGGAACCCACTTGGCATTTCCAGGAGACTGCACCATGGTACTCAAGATACTTATATCACATTGCGTGTGCAAGTCTTGTAGGGTCAGGCTGTCTCACACTCACAGTGTGACCACTGTGCCAGGACCAGCAGATGTGTGCAGGGTATAGGGCTGCCATTTCATCTCTCTGCTTCTGCATCAACAGTGATTTCAGTTCTAGTCCAGACTTTGACATAGATAGACCATCAGTCTGAGGTTACATGTTGATGGTGGGAAGATTGACAGCTATGCTGCATGCCATGCATGGGTCATCACAAGCACTGCAGTTCTTCTGTATTTTGTGGTAGAAAATCCCTTCTTTTCTTCTCAAAATTGATGCACTGGGTGTAGTAGTCTCTTTGTCTGCAGCTCGCTTTGCAGTCTGTTGGGCTGCAAGGTGTCCAGAACGATATCCTTAAAGCTGTTTCTTGCTTTCCAGGACAAATTGCTTTAGTTCAGGTGTCAACAGGAAGCGTTGGACCTTTTGCTCCAGAGCTGGAAGGTGACCTAGTCTCCACTGGTTGTGAACAGCTGCTGGTGTATGCCTTCTCTCCCAGTGCCCTGATTTGAAGGGACCTGCTGGAGGCAGAATGTGATGCCCAAATAGGTCTGATAAAAACAGTGCCAGGCTCTAATTTTTCTTTTCCATTCTCCTGGGGCTTGGCCGTCCCAGCCTCAGCCACTCTGCTTTGTGGCACGAACACTAGTTGTCTCTGAGTGCTCGTCCCCCTGGAGAGGGGAGGCAGCCTAAAAGCATCAAACCAGGCTCCACCTGCAGTGTTTTGTGAAAAGGTTTTCCAGTTTCTCCCAAAAGGTAACTGCACATAGTAATTGTAAATCCCAATTTAAAATGGGAAAATTAACTGATCTGTTAATGATTGGATGTTTTCAAGGTATATGGCTCAGAGGCATTTTAGCTTTTTGCCCTCTTTTTCAGAGTCTGTCTGAAATTTTTGGTTCTGGAATTCTGTGCTTGAAAAAGTACCAAAAGAGCTTGTGTGCAGCACATTTCTGAACAGCATATTCAGAACAACGTGATAGACAAAACGTTCAGAAGAACTCGGTTATGGAGAAGTACCTTCCCCTTCCCCCTGTAGACAGAGGTGTCATTTCAGGATGTTTCATCAATCAGTGGTAGCTTTGGCAAATAATCCAAATATATATTCCGGTTGAGTTAAGCCAGAATCCTCTATTTTGTTTAGTTGTTAATTGTAAAATACATTGTGTCGTGGCCCACTGTCTGCAAGTGTTTAAAGAAAGAGCAATCTAAATTCAGCGTGCCACAGCAATCGGAGGTGGGGAGTAAGGCAGGAGGTGTGTGGTGTGTGCAGACACGCATCTCTGTGTGTGTAGGGCTGGAAGAATGGCTGGTTGCTCAGGTGGCACCTCTCGTATACAGAGTTGCTTCAGAGCACCTGAAGTTGAGAAGGCAGGTGCCTGTCTTCAGGAAAAACCTCCCGAGGTGGAGGAGTGGGTAGGCAGAATTGGTAGTACTCATTGTAGAGCTCCTCATGGTGGTAAAATTAAGAGGAATCTGGTGCTCTCAGCATTTATTTTGGTGTGTATTTTTTTCCAGTGTTACTTAAGGAACCCGTATAGATTGTGTTTCAGAGTGTCAGAGCTAAAATCAGAGTGAGTGTTTTCAGAGCTAAGAGATTTTCAAGTAACTGATACATTAAGTAGCATTTTTCTTACTAAATCTTAAGGAGTTTTATATTTCATGGTGATGATAGCATTAATTGACTGCCTCTGTCTGAAACTGCCTTCCTATTTCATTAATTTTTTTATTGCTAAGTTTCAATATTCTCCCCAGAAGCCCATAGAATGGATTTTTTTTTGTGTGTTAGTGATATGGCGACTGATTTGTATTGGGTATACTGGAGTATTTCAGATGTCTTTCTTTAAGTGGTCTAAACTTGAATCTAGTTATAAAGCACATTTGAAGCTCCACTAGAAAAAAAAAAAAAAGTAGCCCTACCTCCAATAGGAGGGTTAAATCCTGACCCCAAGACATCTTTTAAAGACGAGTTGTTTCTCACTGGTTCGATGCAATTTGTCTCTATGTATATATAAAATAAGGCAATATAGTCTTTACACATTTAGTCATACTTCTTGCTGAGTTTTCATTTTGTTAGAAAATGGTGAAAGACTTTGTTAGAGAAGTAATGCTTTTTCATTTGTGATTTGAATGTAATAGTGTTCAACAGATACTACTGTACTTTCACATTCAATCTCTGAGTGTATTCAATTTAAGCTAAAATGTTATTTTTATCCATTGATATGTATATACCTGTACTAGGTGCCTTCTACCTCCAGAAATCTCCTCTACTTACTAGCGTGCCTGGAGAAGCATGCTTCCAAGGGGCTTCCCAGCACAGTGCCTCTGGATCTGCATGGAGGAGATGGAGCTTGTGGTGGCCCAGCTGCAGGGCGTCTCTGGACGCAGGTGCCTGTCTTCAGGAAAAACCTCCCGAGGTGGAGGAGTGGGTAGGCAGAATTGGTAGTACTCATTGTAGAGCTCCTCATGGTGGTAAAATTAAGAGGAATCTGGTGCTCTCAGCATTTATTTTGGTGTGTATTTTTTTCCAGTGTTACTTAAGGAACCCGTATAGATTGTGTTTCAGAGTGTCAGAGCTAAAATCAGAGTGAGTGTTTTCAGAGCTAAGAGATTTTCAAGTAACTGATACATTAAGTAGCATTTTTCTTACTAAATCTTAAGGAGTTTTATATTTCATGGTGATGATAGCATTAATTGACTGCCTCTGTCTGAAACTGCCTTCCTATTTCATTAATTTTTTTATTGCTAAGTTTCAATATTCTCCCCAGAAGCCCATAGAATGGATTTTTTTTTGTGTGTTAGTGATATGGCGACTGATTTGTATTGGGTATACTGGAGTATTTCAGATGTCTTTCTTTAAGTGGTCTAAACTTGAATCTAGTTATAAAGCACATTTGAAGCTCCACTAGAAAAAAAAAAAAAAGTAGCCCTACCTCCAATAGGAGGGTTAAATCCTGACCCCAAGACATCTTTTAAAGACGAGTTGTTTCTCACTGGTTCGATGCAATTTGTCTCTATGTATATATAAAATAAGGCAATATAGTCTTTACACATTTAGTCATACTTCTTGCTGAGTTTTCATTTTGTTAGAAAATGGTGAAAGACTTTGTTAGAGAAGTAATGCTTTTTCATTTGTGATTTGAATGTAATAGTGTTCAACAGATACTACTGTACTTTCACATTCAATCTCTGAGTGTATTCAATTTAAGCTAAAATGTTATTTTTATCCATTGATATGTATATACCTGTACTAGGTGCCTTCTACCTCCAGAAATCTCCTCTACTTACTAGCGTGCCTGGAGAAGCATGCTTCCAAGGGGCTTCCCAGCACAGTGCCTCTGGATCTGCATGGAGGAGATGGAGCTTGTGGTGGCCCAGCTGCAGGGCGTCTCTGGACGCGTCTCCCTAGTTGTCCTCTCTCCAGCAGAACACGTACCACGTGTTAAGCTTCAGGGACATCACAGGCTCCATTGACTGCCACACTGCTCATGGCCATGGTGTTGGGGTTGTCCATCAGGTGGGGGCTGGCAGCTTTGTTCCTTCCTGCTGGCTGTGGCTTCGGTAGGGGCTGTCCCCTTATTCTGTGGCCCTGCCCTCACCGTCCCACCAGCCTGCTGCCTGCTCTGCTGGCGTCTCCAGGGCTGCTCTGCTGCTCTCCTGCATGGTGGTCTTTGGCAAATCTTCTTCCCACTTTGTTAGATTTTTAAAATGTGTAAAATCATGATTTAAGCACCTCTCAGGATAGTTATGTGGTGAAACACAATTTTTCATCACAGCCACCTTTTGTAGCGGCATTAAATGCAGTTGCAGCATCTTTGTAATTCTGGTTATTTGAAACACTGCTTACATTTTACCCACCTTAGGCTCACCTCCCGGGTTTCTTTCCTTTTGTTCCTCCAGCTGAGTGGCTTTTGTAGCGTGTAGTGTGAGTTGGGTCAAAATTACCACATAATTTGTGACATAATTACGGATACAGAAAGACATACAAGTACATTTTAGTCTTCACAAAGGGAGAAAAGTTTACATTACTAGGTTGCATAATTTTGATTTTTTTCCCCCCTTTTTTCCCCTGCATTAATATGTGTTTCTTTATCCATTGTTATTCATGCTCTGTTTGTGTTCAACATTTAAAAACAGTCCATCAGTATCTTTTATCTCTCTGAGTGGAGGCTTGTGCTAAGGTCTGCAGGAAGCAGAAGAGTTTTTGGGTGCTGTCTGCTTGCTGCACTTGTAGTGTGATGATCTCTATGATTTGGGAGAAAATAAACAGCTACGCTCTTGAAATAAGGAAAGTTAGCTTAAACTAGTATTTACTGGGTGATTTTACTGAGAATGCCTGTGTCCAAGTGAGCAGCTTCCATAGTGCAGTGTGTGAAGCAGGAGGTCTGCGCGTTTTATGACACGATGGGTGTCCAGAACTCACTCACTCTGTTGTTTTAATGGTCAATTAATATATGTTTATACACACACGTATATATAAGGTAATAATAGTAGTAAGTATGTAGCTATAGTATGCCTAGTTGTAGCGCTGAGGATTGTCTTGGTTTGAGTTACTCTAGACTGGATCCCTACAGACTTCTTACTGCATGATAATTTTTGCACCAAATCTGGAACTGCTTTGCTTCTAGCATTTTTAGAAAGACACCCACTCTTAATTAAAAGACTTAGGACAATAATACTGGAAGGAACTTCCTGAGTCAGCACGTCCCGTCCCTTGGTATTGAAGGCAACCGAGTTATATAATCCCTTTCATAAATATATCATACTTGTCTTAAAACCAGTTAAATCTCCTGCCTGTACTCTTCTGAAAGGTAACCTTCTAAATCGCAGTGGCCTGGTTTTACTGGATTATTCTTGTGCCAGCATTGTGCTTTACTATTAGTAAGTTTTCCCTCCCTCAAATATTTATGTCTTTGCTGTGTTAATGGAGACTGATCCTGTCCTATCTTGTCTCTGGTTGCTAGGTGTTGGAGCCAAGCTTTCTGTTCCCTTGCTGAAGAAGGGGGGTGAGCTGGCCTGTGCCTTGCATCCTGCTAGCATGGAGGTGCCCGTGTGTCACCTAGCCAGCCTGGTCTTGTTTTACAGATTCCCTTATCCCCCTCTTCCTTGAGTTACACTTGGCCATATCTGGTCCTCGGGTTGGTCCTTCCTGAGAGGCAAGAGTAGTAATGGGTGGTTTTCCAGGTACATCTTAGCAGTGCTTCGTACGGTGGTGTGAATGCGCTCCTGGGAGCATCCCAGTGTCACACTGCCTTTTCCAAAGTCTTAGCCAGCTTTGTTAGCATGGTCCAGTGAAGTCTCTGTGGCAGGAGGCGGCAGCATGTCTGTCTCCTCTTTGCTTTGCTCACACTGCAGTTGCATCTGGCCTGGAGCATGTCACTGTGGGACCTGGTTAACTGATTGTTTTGTCGTCAGCTCCTTCCTTTCAACCTTCCTCATCACAGCAGAAGTGGCTGTGCCTGTGTGCGTGCCCTTGCAGCTGGGTCCTGTTCAGTCCCAGTATTGCTCTGGTCTTCAGCATCATCCAGTTCTGTGATAGTTTGATTCTCTATGTGCTGATGTCACCTTCTGGTCTTGTGTCATCTTCAAAGCCACACCTCCTTTCTTGTTGGCCATGCTTGCTGATAGAAATACAGAACGAGGCTGTTGTTTCAAGGCAGTTTTGATAAGAATTCCACTGGCAGCCCACCCCTTCTTTGTGCACCTCTTTCTTCCACTGCATCTTCTGTCCCAAGCAAGCATGTTGTTAGTCCCACTGGGAGGTGTCAGTGGTAGAATGGGCAGACTCCGTGTCTCGGGCAGAACTGGAGCAGGGTCGAGGCTGTGGGAGGGTCCCCTCTGCGTCTCCTGGCCGTGCTGTAGGACCAGGCCTTCTTCACGGAGAGCATCTTAAGAGAAAAGTGATCTTCCTTTGAAAAAAGACTCAGATCCATTGGAGCAGGAAAACAGGAGATGGTAATCTTCGCATAAATCAACAAAAAAATACATTTATTTCAGAGAAGGCATTCAATGACCAATATATAGCTATAGAGTATCTAGCAGATAAAAGATATCTTTTTGACTAATTGAAGTTAGCAACAGGAACAAAATTCTTTATCTGCAGATGTAAAGGAAATGTTCTCTCACTAGAAGGGTGTGTGCTTTTATGGAGATGGACATGTTCCTTCAGGAGTGCATTTGAAGAGGATAGCAAAGATTCAGACACAGGGTGTCTTTCCATCACAAACTCAGGCAGCCAGAACATTTCTAAAATTCATGTGATGTTAGATACAACACATTGGAAACTCAGGTGTGCTTTTATCACTGTGTGGGCTGATGGCTGTATTTTGTTACTTGTGTGAGGGTACATTTCAGCTGTTGAGACCAGTGAGGGAGAGCAGCTTTAAATATTTGCAAAACCTGTATTTTCACAAGGAAAACATTAAATATGTCTGTACTGCCTCTCTTCTTGATAGAAACAAGGAATGTTTTCATGCAGTGGAAGTTAACATTGATGTAAGGTAGACAAGACTCAATTCCTAAATCTTCTACTTCAGTGTTGCTGAATATAATATTTATATAAAATGCTTGTGGGGATAAAAATCTGGACATCTTCCTGAAGTTGCTGTTGAGGGAAATGGCTCCTGGTACGAGTGCAGAATGACGTCTTCATCTTGAGTAGCAAGTAAAACTCAGTGGTAGGCCTGATAATGGGGCTGAAGAGTTGGTTTTGAACAGCTCAGATTTAAATAGCCAGGAGCTGACCTCTTTATTTGTCTTGGCTTTCTAAGACAAAATATTGTCAACACAACTCCCAAATGGCCAGCCTGGCATCTGCTGCCAGGAGGGTCCCTCCCTTGCCGTGGGCTCCCCGCGGCTGTGATCACCTCCCGAGGAAGAGTCCTTCCCTCCTCACCAGCGGACCTCCACTTCCCAGGGATGGCTCTGCCAGGTGGACATTCCTTGGTTTCTCACGAAGGGCACTGCCATCATGTCCTGCCAGCACAGGGACGAGGGGACGGGCCAACTGACCCCTGTGCTCCCTTTGGTGTGCGGTGCCATTGCACACACTGCCAGCTACCACACATTAAGGCTGTGTAGCGAGATTGCTGCATATATGTGCATCTCTGGCTCTCTGCTTGGTTTATCACTGGTGTGATGTGATGATTTCTGATTATATGCTACTATTTTTAGTCCTTCTCTTTCTTTGCAAAAGGCAGGAAAGCAGGAAGCCGAGTGATCTGCATTGTGCCACTACTTTTCAGAGCAGTGCTAATTCTTTTGCCTTAAGATGATTTTATGCTAGAAAATTTTCCTGTAAAGACTGGTGTATGAGACATTGTTTGTCATAATCCTGGGTTATTACAGACCAGTTATCGTGCTTGAAATCTGGGGATAAAGGCTAGCAGAAAAAAAATTCATGTGACTAATTTTATATATAGTAGTTTCATACTCCAGTTTTCTTAGATCACTAAGGTAATTAACTGTTTAACTGTAACTGTTTATATTCAGAAATTATTCTTTGAAAGCAAGCATAGGGGCTCTGGAAAAACTTAATTAAAAAAAATAAAAATATTAACCACTGCATCAGCTTTGCTATTAAGAACTACTGCGAGTGTGGGCTGTTTCTTCTTCAGGAGCACCCCTCTACTTTGTCATAGTGGGATCAAAAAAAGAGAAACAAAGAGTAAAGGGTACTTTTTCTTACCCATCAGTGGAATTATCTGGTCCTTTTGATTTCTGTTTTCTGAATATCTTTATTGCATCTCCATAAAGATGGAGTCTGGGAGCTGCGGAATCATTGAGGTTTGGATCTGAACTGAGCTCCATGCAGGAAAACCATTGGAGAAAATCAACTGCGGCACCTGGCTCTGCAAAGGAGAAACCCCGTGAAATCCCGGGCAGCTCACAGCAGCAAGTCAAGCCTGTGGTTCTTTGCTAGCACCCTGCCTTTTTTTTGCCTCTTGGCAGCACTAAAGTGAAAGAATGCAGTCAGCAAATTTGCATTTCAGTTTTTAAACTTAGTACTCTGGATGTATTAAGCTATGCTGTGTGAGCTTGGGGGTTTTCTGGTTTGGTTTTTTTTTGGCCCACTCTTACCCTGTTAAATATTTAAATTTATGATGAAGCAAGAGTAATATCTGCAGTATCTGCTTTCAGTAAGCCATTGGAATTTGTACTATTTCTGAGGCCAGAAGTATGAATTTGATTCATGTGAATATTCTTTTCCATTATGAAGGCTTGCTGATTTTGGTTAGCACCCACAGACACATGGAGCTTCATCTACGTGCATCAAACTGCAGCGTTTAGATAGGACGGGCTGTGCATGAACTTAGATGAAAAACACAAGGAACAAGAGTAAACCATAAGGACTCTTTTTCTATTATAACTGTTTTGGTGCTTTTTGTAAATATTACAGACAGAAAATGTTCAGATGGGAAGGTGACTTTCAAGTTAGTGTCCCCTACGCCTGTTACTTGTTAGGAGGTTTAAAAGGTCAGGATGAAACCTTGGTCCTGTTTGAGTGACTGAGAACATTCCCACAGCTTCAGGAGGGCCCGGATTGTACCCCATCTGCCTGAAAAACATGGAAAATGTGAAATGTCTATAGTGTTTATTTACTGAGCTGCATTCACTCAATAATACAGACTTGGTTTTAAAGCATAACTGCCTCTGGGAGTCTGGTTAATAAAAAAAAAATTAAAAATTAAAATACTTTATTCAGTTTTGTTCTCTGCTTCTCCTGCCCGGGTCTGTGTCTGTGGCAGCTCGGGAGGGGAAGGGTTGGTGGGGGGGGAGCTGCTGTGTGCCGGGGATGTGGCTGGCAGGATGAGTTTGGGCAGGAGAGGGACTGCTGCTAGGCTGGGACATCGCAACCGCACACCGTGGCCTGTGAACCACAGCCTGAGGACCAGGGCACAGCATCTGTCAGCAGAGAAGGTGCTGCCTCTGCTGTCTCTGTTTCTGGAGGCTGTTGCTCACAAGAGTAATACAAATGTGCCTGAAGCACCTGTTTTCCCTATACTGCTGGCACCACTTCGTTGTGCTTGTGGATGTGCTCATATTCCTAAGCAAGGCCATGTCGATCTCTGCTGTTTTCAGTGGTTAGTAAGGCTCTGCCTTGGATGCTACACGAAATACCTGCTGCTGGCTTCTTGGCAAAAAAATAAAGCCTTCATGAATCCCCTGGTGAGAGCTCGCTTGTACCACGAAGGGTGTGCAGCAGTCACAGCCTGTGCTAAGCCGTCTCCTCAGTCGGGAGCACGCTTTCCCTGGGGACAGCCCTGGCAGTGAAACATCTCCTCCTCATCTTGCTGCCTTGGCTGTTCGCTCCTCTCTGGGTCGGGGACTTTTCCTCCTCTCAGCCCTTCCGACCTTCCGATGCCCAGGGAGAACCTCAGATGAGATGGCGGCTGATGCAGGTGCCTCAGAAGCAGGGAGCACAGAGAACCCCTAGCTCCCCGTGCACAAATCCCGTCCTTCGATCTCTCCATCGGACAGGACAGGATATGCTGCAATACCTTTATCTGAAATGCTGTTCTTCCCCGAGATACTTAGGATGACATTAATTTTTAATATTGTTGTCTCTCTGTCTCTTTCTCCTCCAAATAGTTAATTGATTTCTAGTTTTCTGCTTCTTTGATTACTTTGAGGTTGCAAAGTAGACCTCAATAAGAATAAGAAGACTGAGCCATGTTTGTAGAAGATTTAATCTTTCAATCACTTTCCACTGAATTAAACCAAAACAGCAGTAGCAAATCCAGGAATCTTATTAAAGATGACCTACATAGTGGGAGTAAAGTTTGCCTTGTACCTTCTTTTCCTTCCTAATTTGCTGTCAGGAAATCTGTGAATATTTTCCTTAAAGACCATTCGTTCATTTTTATTGCTGCTAAAAACCTCATTCCTGCCTGGCCTGGGTGGCACGTTCTTGGATGGAGCAGGAGGACGTCTCGAGCCAAGGAGGCGGTGAAAGCTGAGCCAGTATGATGTGATGGGGATTTAGCCCTTGGCTGTAATTAAAAGGGTTCATCAATAGAGCTTTTGCACAGAGTGGTTCCAGCAAAACCCTGCGAGGAGATGGAGATTATAACCAGGAAAAATAGCTCTTTTGTTGGTGTAGCTTTCCTCAGTCCTCCAAATGGAGCAAGTTAAACAGCTGCTCCTCTAGGTCTCTTGCTCAGTGTAGCTGGGTCGGTTAGGAATTTTTTTTCTTTTTACTCATTCTGAAATTATATTGTTATTCTGGAAAATGGTTCAAGAATAAATCTGACAAAGCACATTGCTTTATAAATTTCTCAAAATCCATAAAATAGATTTCTGGATATTTGTGAGTGATTAAGTGATTTCAATGTTCAATTGACATCTCAGAGAAAAAATGCTTACTTAAAAACCTGAAATCTTGTAAAAAATTAATTAAAAAGTAAATGTTTAGCCTCTGAGATAACTCCTTTATAGTGGAAGATAGGTATTGGTATTTCTGTTTTTTCTAGAAAATACTGGTGGAAAACAACCTAAGGGGAAAAAAGCACCCTTATTGCAATAAATTCGGGGAGGAAGGAAAAGAAAGTTAAAGGCCCAGTTGAAGATTAAAGGCACTGCAGAACAGTGAGTGCAGGAAAATGAGATGTAGCTAAAATGCACTTGATTGTTTCTATAAATACAGATATGTAGGAATGAAAACTGACTCATTGTACAGATGAATTTACTGAACAGTTCTAAAAGTCTGCAAGGATAATAAATGATGTAGCCTTTCAGTTGTCTGCAGAGAGAAGATCCAGTTCACAAACATAACGATGCCAGTGTCACTGCTAATCATTCCCCTAAAAGTCACAGGAGACGTGCACAGGGCTTGTCCTGAGAACACAGCCAGATACTGTGCATATTGTTTCATGTGCAAAATTTAACAAATTAGTGTTATTGTGCATTTAAATGCATTTGTTTCCCAGGGAATCTTATCCAAAAATGATTTTCACCAGTCATTTCATTTTAGAGTATAATGAGGCTTTACATGGATTAATTAAAATTGCCATGCTCCCTTGAGTGGCACAGAGCAACACTTTCCCCTGTGAGCAGGCTTTTCTTCTCTGTGTCCAGGCTCTGTTTGTGTGTGTGTATTTTGTGAGCAGATGCAGAGGAGGAGAGGCCGGGCTGGGAGCACAGTGCCCTTGTGAGCTCCTCATAGCCCCATATTGCCTCCTGCGGGCTCCTCTTGCTCCATAAACATCTTAAAGGTAGCCAAAAGCCCTCTTGGTATTACTTCTTGCTCGCTCTATTCCTCTGCAGCTCTGAATCCAGGGCTGCTCCCAGCCTCAGTCCTGCTCTTTGCTGCTCACCTGACAGGTGTGTGTTTTAATTACTGGACTGGTTGGTGCGGGCAACACTGGTTTAGATTCCCTGCATGTAGCTGTTTAGTAATAATATAACAAGACGCAAATTTTTGGGTTCATAAGGCTAGGATAGGACTCGTTTTGAAGCTAGTGAGATGGCTTTGGTGTCCTGCACCATTGGAAGTGTGGTGGGACCGCGCTTTGCATTTGGCCTGCTGTGGAGAGGGTGTATGTGATTAACAGAAAAAGGAAAAAGTTTTCTGATCCTTATTCATTTCTCCACCAGTTTGAGTCAGGGCTGTTATTGGAACCAGCTCAGTTTCTGAGTCCAGAAATATGGGTCATTATTGCATATGGGTATGTGTTAGTGTTTTGTGCAGAAAAAACTCTCATGACCGCATACAGCACAAGAACCAGGCTTGCTTAAGTATACTCAGAGATTGGAAGGTGTTATTCACTTTCCAAGGACTCTGTTTAATTTAAGTATTTCATGAAAGCAAGTGTGACTGCAGCTCTTACCGAGAGTAGTATGTTGTATCAGTTCACTACAGAGTAGCTGAATTGGATGTTTCACAGGTTTTAGTTTTCTTTGCAGTGTGTGCAAGTATCCGGTGCAGCAAATGGCTGAAGCTCACAGGTCAAAAGCGACATTTTCCAGAACTAATAACCTGAAATCAAGTATTTTTCTGTTGTGTTCTGTGCAGGAGTCACCACTGTGATGTGCTGAGCTGCCACTTTGTTGTTGCTAATGAGAGCAGCAATGATCCCTTCCCTCCCTTCTTTGCCAAGAACAGCTGCCCAAGCTTTTTCTTTCTAGATAGGAATTTGTTAAATTCTGCTGCAAGAATCTCCTCCTTCCCTCGGCTCCCAGGCACCACGGAGTCCGTCTGGGGTTTGCTGCTGGGTCAGGTCTCTGGGTGCAGAGGGTGCTCTCAGCTCCCCAGATACATTTCCCACAAGACTTGCACATTTCTGCAAAACCTACCCACCACTTGATTTATACGTGAAGCTTTCTAAAACTGCACAAATAGAAGAATTGGTCTGAAGGTTTCTGACATATATGACATAGGAATAGAATTTGTCTTCTCTGACATCAAATTAACAGAAATCAAAATTCAGCCTGGCATAAGAAAGAACAGTGTTGCTGAAGACGATAGAGGTGCACTGGTTTACATAACTCATGTTGGACCATAGTTTATGTATTAATTATATACTAAATAGAGCTAATACTTCATCACATAAAATAGTCTCCTTGGCTTGATTAAATGCTATTATAGTAATTACAGCACTTAAAAATTCTTACTTCCTATTTTGTAATTTATATTCTCTCAATTTTTCTTGCTTTGTGAGAAGAGGAAAAGTCATATAGGGCAAGCACATTTTACATTTGTTCCTCATCTGTGCCTCTTTCTCTGCTTCTTCCCTATTCAGAAGTTTATAGAGTTTGAAGATGCACTGGAGCAGGAAAAGAAAGAACTACAAATCCAAGTGGAACACCTTGAATTTCAGACTCGACAGCTGGAGCTGAAGACCAAAAATTATGCAGATCAGAGTAAGTAAAGTCATACACTAGACACGATTATACATTTTGCCTTTCATACACATACACTGCTACTTTGAAAATATTTTTCATTCTTTTTGTTTGTTTTAATGTAATTTACAAGAAGCTTGAAATTCCTGGTTATCCCTTACTTTGGTACAAAATTCTGAGCCTTCTAAAGGATGGGATGTATCCACACTAACTTGGTAGGGGCTTCATTGCCCCTACATTTCTCTTGTGTGGGGTGTGCTCTGTCTCTCCAGATGCAAGGTCTGGGCCATTGGTGAAGGTTTGGAACCTGGTTTCCAGTTTCTCCTTGTCCCTGAATAGAACCCCCCATTTTTTTTTCTCATATAAACACACACATTTATTTATTAATTTATTTTTACAAATGCTTCCTTAACATGTGCAGCTGTGTTGTGTTGGCTGAGGTTCTCCTCAGAATTCATTGGTGTTTTGTCCAGTACACTGCTCCTCAGATAGCCAGAGGCACCCACCCCAGAGGATGATTTAAATTGTTGTCGAACGAGGACACTTAGGGGGCACCAGGCTACTGCTGAAGAATTCTGCTTCTATGGTCTTGTGGCACTGCTTATTGTTCTGATCTTTTTGGGAACATGCAGGTAGCCATAAATTGAGTTTGTAATGAAGACCAGATCCCACATAATGTACATTATTTTGTTTTGGTTTGTTTTATTCAGAAGATATAAATTAATTTCTAACAAAATATGCTTTGAGACTTCTAGTTTATTTTGAGAGCCTGATGTGTGTTAGCTGATGGTTGGAATCTTCCCTTGCTAGTTTCACGACTGGAGGAACGTGAATCAGAAATGAAGAAAGAGTATAATGCTCTACATCAACGTCACACAGAGGTAGGATGTCATCTCATTATTTCTAAATAAACAAACTCTTAGCCTATATGTAAAGTCATGTCAAAGAATACTAGTGGTGACTAGAGCTTCTGAACTTTGGGAACATCAGAAATACCTGAATGGAGAGCGTAAAGGGGATGGAACCAGGCTCTTTTCAAAGGTGTCCAGTAATAAGATCAGAGGCAACTGGCACAAATTGGAACACAGAAGGCTCCTTCTGAACATGAGTATAAACTTTGTTACTGTGAGGATGATGAGCACTGCAACAGGTTGCCCAAGGACATGGTGGAGTCTCTATCCTTGGAGATACTCAAAGCCGACATGGTCCTGGGCAACTTACTCTGAGTAGCCCCATTTGAGCAGGGACGTTGGACCTCATGGACCTCAGGAGGTTCCTTCCAACCTCAACTGTTCTGTGATTCTGTGAACAATGCCCCTCTACCTCATCTCCCACTGCCACTGAGCCTCCAGGAGATGTTTATGTTATTTTTGGATGTGCTCTTTGATGGCTCATATGTTATGAGATTGAGTTAAAGTAATTTCTGACACAATTTGCTGACAGATTTTCTGTCAGATTAGTCCATTCACTTACATCATCAGCTTAGAAGATGAGCAAAGATGGGGAGATGCACAAAAGAAGAAAAGGAATTGGAAATGCATCCTGGAGAAGATCAGTCAAAAGCAGAAATGCGGTTTTTTCTTTTCCTCTTTATGGCTTATGGATTTTTTTCTCCTCACAGATGATCCAGACCTATGTGGAACACATTGAGCGATCCAAGATGCAGCAGGTTGGGGGAAATAATCAAACTGAGGGGAGTCTACCTGGGAGAAGGTAGGGCCATAACCTCTCCATGCAACGTTTGCTATGCAGGAACTTACAAACTGAGTGCATGTATTTGAGAGAAAGAAACCAGAAGCAGGATCTTTCCCTGTGGGCATGGATTGTAGTTGAAACTTTTTTTGTAATGGGATGTGGGTGAATTGGGTATGTTTTCTAAGGCTTGTTGATGAGGAACTTGATGTGTTCTGTTACAAAGCTTAGTCTTTGTCATGCTGCTATTGCTAGGGGGCCTCTGGAAAAATACGTTTGTGTTCTCAGGGAGCATGTAGAATGTTTATCCATAAAAGGGATGGAGGTGTCAAATGTGGTATTTGTGTGTGTGTGTGTGTTTGTATGTGTGACAGGCAGCAAAACTGTAGCAATTAAATGTGTTAGCCATTACAGGATTTTTTGTACTCTTTTCCTACAAAGGGTTGAGAAGTAGAAGTGATGTTCCATAGGTACTGGTTAGAGAACTAATAGATCACATAACAGATAATCTACTCAGATGAAACATAATCTGTTAAGTCACTCAGCCCTAGAAAAGACGTTTTCTGTGGCAATTTTTACGCATGGCAGATTACCATTTGTGTTAATCATCACATGATAATGAGATGATTAACACTATAGTGACATGATCTAACCCAGGAAGTTTTAGACAGTGTTTTCCAGGGGAACAATATCGACCAAGTAATATCTTGCAGGAAATGAAATCTTTTTCTTGTCCTTGCCTTTCTTTTTTTAATTTCTTCTGACTTTGAGGAGTTTTTGCACACATGCTGACCAAAAGCCATGGGAGCTGTTGGTCTGAAAAATAGACAGAGACAGTACCAGCTGCACAGGAATACTCAGAAAAGAATGCCTGCTAGGTGCCTTCTCCTTTGGCTCTGACTGATCTTAGTTAATATCTGTGAACTTCAGCTGGGTAATATCACTGAACTTCACTCAAAAATCAAATCTTTGGGAAGCATTAGGCTTAGAAAAGGGCAGCTTGTGCAAAGACACGGAGATGAAAATACTGGGAAAACAGATAAATGGAAAGCCGTGGAGGTATTTGAAGTATCCTCTGGTTGGGATGATGAAATACAAAAGAAGAGCATTGAGCAAAATTTGGAGATGAGGAAACAGCAAAGTTATTCGAAATTAAGAATAAAGAAAGGTGTTAAGAATAAAGGAAGAATAAGTGAGGATATTTTAGTAATTTTTATTTACATCTGTAACACTTAAATACCAGAATGTCAGTTGATTTGGGGGTAATGTAATAGAAAGGAAGTTTCAGGTCTTGGCATAGGACATGTAAATACTCTCAGTCTGCTATGGCTCCCTGTTGCTGTACTGAACTGCTCTGGAAAAGTCTGAATTCAAATTGCAAAAGTTTTGAGTGTGTATTGTAAAAAAGGGAGAGAAAAAGAGACCCAACCCCACTTTGGCAATGGAGGAGGCTTGAAGGATAGAGAGGGAGTAGTAAAAGACACGGATCTTCAGAAACTTTGGTAACTAGCCTGGGACTCCGGCCATATTCCCTGTAGCCTTAGAGTCATACAATACCCTGATCTTGTCCAGGACCCATGAGGATTGTCAAATCCAGCTCCCAGCACCACACAGGGCAACCTAAAGGTTAAACCATATATCTAAGAGCATTGTCCAAACACTTCTTGAACACCGACAGGCTTGGAGACACAACCACTTCCCTGGGGAGCTTGTTCCAGTGCTTCACCACCCTCTCAGTGAAGAATTTTTCCAAAGCTCTCTATTTGCTATTTCATTACCTCCCATAATAATTAAAAATATACTTCTGTAGTCTTGGCTACAAGAATAACTTGCAGCTGGAAGATACTGGTGTCTCAAAGAAAGAGCCATTATTTATTCTGAATCAGTTGGTAAGATTTTTATATTCTCATTTGTAAGGCTACCAAAGCCTTGCATTAAGGAAGGAAGGACACAGTTCTGTGTGAATGAACGGGGACTACTTACCCTTCCTCTTCTGAGAGTCAAACAGTCCTTTCAGAAAAGAATATCTTACAGTATTTCTTCTAGAGAGGACTAACTAAAGGCTGTTGCAGTTGTTGAGTGGGCTGTATAGCGAGTTTACTCTGTTCTCTTTTTTCTGCAAAACAGTAAATGAATCTCACAACAGAGAGTAGTTCAGGAGAGTAATAATAATTACAGAATACAGTGTTTGAAGTCTGGCTAAAATTGGATTGTGTAAAATATAAAAATCTATTGGGAAAAAAAAATAGCAAGAGATAGATGGCAGCCTTCCTAGGCAAAAGAGACAGGCATAATATATGTAGAAAGCAAGAGGAAACATGGTGTACAAAGAACCAGTAGTTTGTAGGTGTTGATAAAATCTCCCTTATCAGATTATTTTTCTTCTTCTCTCCCCCTCGCGGTCTGGAAGTCCACAGTGAGCTCACAGAACATGGTCTGATCCTAGTGTTACAGCTGAAATGGGATAAGTGCGTCAAGATTGTTTCCCTTCCACTTACCCTTCTGTAAATAAGAATGTATCTGTGGAAGGACTTACACAGTAAAATATAAAAGCACCATAGGCAAAAGCATGCTTAGGGCCTCCCTCTTTTACAGGGTGGTTCATATATACACCTGCTGAATTTGAGTTGCACTGCATGGTAGAAACTGATTTTAATGTGATTTTCCTTCCCTAACTTTCAAATAAGCTAATATTCACTCTGGCTTTATGTTAACCATTCTGAGAAAGAGATGCACAGTGAAAAGTGTTACTGGTTATATCTGCAGGACCGCTGTTCTCTGGGATGAAGGGCTAAATTTTCATTAAGAATTGCCTCTTCATATTAGAGAAATTAGTCTTTTACCCTTTAAGCGTGGCATATTGCTAGTCTCCTTGGAGAGAAAAAAAGAGAAACATTGTATGTCTACAAAAGCCCCCGATGGGGCTGTGATCTGAGTTTATAGGAACCGCCAGTGGGAAATGGGACGTTTTCCTTCATTTCAAGCTTTGCACTGTTGGTGTGTGTGCGTGTGTGTGTAGCTCTGTGTTTGTATGTGCTTGTGCACAAGCACTTGGGACAGATGTGTGGTTTTGTATCTCTGCACAGCTGGGTAGGGGTGAATACCAGCATTTGTGCATCTTGGTGCACTGGTGTGCCCTGGGGGGACAGGCATAATTTCTCATGACCTGTCACACAAATTTGAGTGCATTTATTTATTTTCATCTGTGGATGTGCTTGGGTGTGTTTGACTGCATAGGGGCATGTATTTGCACAAAACCGTAAGAACGGCGAGTGTGTTTGCCTGTCACCTGGGAGAAGTTTGTGCAAGAACTGTTGGGGTGTGTGTGAATCAACTGCCATCCAGGAGGGGTAACAGGTACGGTGCACACTTCCACCTGGTGTGGCTTGCAGTGCACGTGTACCCCCTATCTGTTGTAGGTCTGCATGTTTGCATGACTTTGCTCTCTAATGGTTGTTTTTTTGTCTCGCTTTTTGTGCGATTGCCGCTCTGTTTTGGCTGTTATGTTTGTCACTGCAGTCATCGCCAGTCATGGAGGAAAAGGTAAATCCTGTTGCTGCATCTTAACTTTGTTAATCCTAGTTTTGGAAGTTGTTGTTGGGTGGCAGCAGTGTCATGCTGGGAATGTACTGTACTGGCATGTGTGGCCTCTTTGTCTGCTGGCTCCCGTGTTAGACTTGCTCGTTCAGGTGAGGCAGAGGGAGCCACCAAGCTGCTGGGGTAACACAGAAAGAGGAAGCTAGTGCTTAAACACAGAGGGCACGGAAGTTCGGTCCCAACCCAGGATCAGTCCTCTGTGATTGGATGTTTACACTTTATGTCCCAGAATTTTTAAAAAAGTAATCTTTTCTCCCTTATTTTTACTGTAGAGTATTAGGCATGCATATTTTCTGAGTGGGGCAGAAAGCATGTGTCAGTATGTTAGCATGTCTCTGAAGGCTCTTCTGGCTTTGGGCTGGGAAGCGAGTTCTACATCCGGAGCCTGCAAAGAGAGCAGTTCTCATCTTTATATGCTGGCAAACAAATCATAGTTTTGTTATGTTTTGTAAGCTTTAGGATGGTACTTGTAGAGCATCCTGATCCCAGTTTTTGGCCACTGGAAACCTTTATAGAGGAGCTTGATATTTACCTTGTAACGTAAGGTAGAACTAACCAAGTGTCACCCTGTACTGGAGAGAATTGGGTATGTAAAGGTTACTCCAGCACTCGAAATGTAGACTATCCCTGAGGATACTCTGAAGTTCTTTGCACACTGGTGCTCAGCCCCAGGACTGCAAAGCTGAATTTGGGTCTTCTATGGTGTTTGCTCTTTCCCCTTCCCTGGGAGGTTCAGAAGAATTTTGAAGGTGTTTCCAAAGAAGCTCAGCAAGGAAATTGCCTTACAGTCTATGTTAAACTCCTTTCCTAAAGATCCTACAGCTTCTGATGCTATGGAGACTTTGTACCTTTGTTCTCTGTTTAACAGGGACTGTGAAGTTCATACGTTCTCTTTACATTCAGTGACGTGCTGTAGCTCCTTGCTTGTTAAATGTGCATATGTTTGTATATGAACGTAGAAATAAGATAGGAGTTCTGAAGAGAACTCTGATAGAAATTACCTAAAGAGAAAGTATAATGTCTCTCTCAGCATATGTTTGGGATGGCTTGTACTTCTCAGTGTGGCCAGTGAGTTACATCAGGCCATCCCAACATGGTCACAAAACTGTTTATGTCATAGCATGTTGTTGGATATTCTGATGGCACCACTTGTTTTGCAAGGAATGTTTTGCAGTTATAGGCAATTTTCTCCAGCTATGTACACCTGTATGTATGACTCCCTTAAGACCATCATTCTAACCTGAAGAAGAGGGAAGAAATGAAACTAATGATTGAAGCAGCTCAAAAAATGGCCTTTTTTTTTCCTCCTCCCAGAAAAAAATGGTTCTTTTGAAGTAGACTGTTTGAGACCCTTGAGTTACTTCTTTAACTGTAAAACTCAGACTTTTCCATCTTGGGGCATAAGTTCTAATTTCTAGTTTTGAATCTTTTCGTAATCTCTTATACATAATCAAGTATACTTTTTGTGGCTTTTAGATCAGTACAGTGCTGTGGGTGAAGATTTCATATCAGGGGAAAAATTTCCCTGATATGTTATTTAGAAACTTAAACCACGGCTGTTAGAAACTTTCAAGGTCTTGGAATGGTATCGGTAGGATAAAGAGAGGTAAATGTAGGAAGACAGAGGTAAATGTGCTTTGACATCATGAACTGTTAGGAGCAGGTGTAAATGACAGGATAGAGGTCAGAAATTACACAAACAGCATTTTATTGCAAAGAGCAAACAGTATTTAGGCAAACAGCAGTGGAATGTTTTCTATAAACTTTCAGTGATTGTTAATATTTAAAACTAACCAGCACCAAGATGCCTTTAGAGTGGAAAGGCTGCAAGGAAACTGCCAATTCCTATCATATATGAATCTGGTTTTGAATCTGTTGAAAGATGATCGCATCTTCTCTAGAAAAGATAGTCAGGTTAGTCAGGTGATCTGTTTTTCTCTAAAATCCAGTTACCTGCTGCTTTTGGAAGAGGGTTTGTTTATAAAACTTCCATGTATGAGTCTTCATCAACTTCAAGAGAGAATTTTAATGCAGATTCTTAGGAAAAGTGCATCCCAAATATCCTTGCCGGGCCACACTGGGAACACGTTTCTTCCTCTTCTGCCTACCCAAGATAAGCCATGGCAAGCGATTGTTCATCAGCACAAGCAGCTCTGACACAGCAGTGTGTCGGCTGTGTTGGCTGGGCAGTGTTGAGAATGGGAAAGCTGGACATTTTGGGTTTCTCCACAAACACCATCTCCTCTGCTAGGTACTCCACCTCCTTCCCTCATAAATGAGCTGTTTCATGTACCACCTCCTGTGTTGGTGTGTTTACATACAACCTGGGGGACATTAGGTCCTGCTGCAGTTGTTTCTCCTCCTGGGCACGGGTGAAGTGGCTGTGATGGTTGGCTAGCCTGGTCATCAGACCAGCGCTGCTGATCATTAAAGAAAGGCACATGAAGGTCTCCTGTTTTACAGAAGGTGCGGATTTCATTGCTCCCCGCACCAATAGGTGGAAGCCCCACACGGGAGTAGGTGAAGTACCATCATCAAATCCCTTTCTGGGTGCAGGTCACACAGAGGATCAGCTTAGTCCGTCTCTGCAGGGCCACTGGAGTCCAGCTAGTGGAGGGTTATTCCCTACATGGATGTGTACTCTGTCCCTGCAGGCCTGCTTCTTTGGCACGAAACCAGTTGCCATTTTCAGTATATTCTGGCAGCCTTTTCCACCTCCACTGCTTGCTCTAGATTTTTTCCCACTGGAACTTGGTCTCAAAACCTCTGCCAGCTTTTATATATTGAGAATCAAACCCGCAACTAGCTAGTCACCTGCAGTTGTCAGAAAGAAGGTGATGAGGAAAACGTAATTACAGATATCTGGCAATATGAATGATGCATTCATTTATACCTTTGTTTAATTTCTGAATTTTGAGTGCACTGTAATATGGGTATGGAGAGGAGATCAAGTATTCGTTTTCTTGTTTAATATTGGAAGTGGTCCAAACCCCTCTGGTTTCTGCTGTTGGAGCTAACCGGATTTGGGGTGGAATGTGCCATCAGGATGACTCTCACTTAAAAGCCTCTTTCCTGACCCAGTGATGAGATCTCTAGAATCTATGGGAGCTTTTTTTTTTTTTTTTTTGCTGTGAGAGTTGTAAAGTGTGGCTTGCTTTCCCACGGTACATTTGTTTCTCAGAAGGTACACTGATTTAAATTGGCTGATGATTTTCTGCAGTTTTACGTTCCCCCAAAATGTTTTGTACTGATGGAGAAGTCAGCTGTGCCTGTTGTGGTCACTTGACCCTGTCCTCTTTCTTAGAGTCTCCCCAGGAAGAGGTATGGTTCTAGCAGTAGACACCATGGGTCTGAGTAGACAACACCATGGAAGTGTGGGAGTTGGGAGTTCATATGGCTGTTACATGAGGGGAAGGAGTGCAATTCAGTTTCTAGTGACCAATATTTCACATAGTCTAGTGTGATGTTTCTTCTCTATAAGAACCTTGTAAATGGCTAACAGATTGGTTTCCCCTTTCTCTCTGTTTCTCTGTTTAGCAGGAAGGAACGTCCTAACTCTCTGAATGTCTTCCCCCTCGCGGATGGCATGGTACGTGGGCAGATAGGGGCCAAGATCGTCCCAACACTGGACCACTGGCACCTGAGTGACCTCGGCCAGCTGCAGTCCAACTCCAGCTACAAGGTTTTATAGACCGTCATGGAGCGAGGGTTTCCCACTGTCAACATCCCACGTTTTCATTAAGATGGAGACCAATCTGTGTCCATAACCCTTTGCAGCCTCTCCCTGCTGTGCATCTGCTCCCGTGCTAGCTGTGCCGTAGGTGGGAGGATATTCTTTTGGAGATCTGGCATATGGTGCCAGGAGGGATTTGACACAGCTCCTCATGCTTCTTGTCTCAGTGATAATCTCCTTTACTTGGCTGGCCCCAAGGTGAGAGGAATGTGAGGGGAGACCATTAGGGGTTTAGAGAAGCTAAATCCCTCACTTTTTAACAGCTTATTTGGGAGAGGAAATGGTGGAACCTGTCCTTTCTCTCCCCCTTGATAAGAGCAGTGGTTTTGCACCTTTGCTGGGACCAGGCATTGGGTTGCACTTGCTCTTCAGTGTTTGTCCTTTTTGAATGCTGCTCTGGCCTTCCTGTCTTCAGTAAAAAGGGGTCCTAATCCTCTCTGGATACTCAAGTCTTGCACTGTGCTTAAAGGTCTTCAGTTCCTTATATGTCTAGTCATTACTCTAGACTTGCATTGTCTACCTTCAATACACTTGCCACCTTCAATGTGCTGCCTTCTGCACCGGGGCTTGCGAAAAACTTCACAGCATTGCAACTGCACTGAAGCAGCTGCATGTGGCTTGTGGTGCTCTGCTCTGCCTTTCGAGACTGGCCTGAGCCCAAATACCCAGATGTTGTGCTCTTAGGTGACAGCTCACTGTAATTATTTACAGTTTAAACTATACATGGTGACCCACGTTTCCCATGAGCTGTACCTGTAGACTTCTCAAAGTCTTTGTGCTTAGGAGCTCACCAAATTCCTCTCTTTGAATGATGTTCCACAAATGCCTGGTGACAAGCCTGAGAGCCAGCGGTGCATCTACCCAGCATGGCTTACAGTATGTCCACCAGTATCTCACAGAATGTCTCGTCTGCTTTAGAAGTGTCTGATAAAATTTACTTTCTCTCTGCCTGGAATTTGTAGAACATTAGGTGTTTCATATATCACATCTAAGGACTGGTGTCCTTTTTAGAAGTTGTAAATTGCTAATGCTGTAAAATACATTGAGATGGTACAGGCAAAGAGAAGGAAAAGAAACAAATTAAAAAAAAACACAAAACAACGTCTTGTTATACCCATGCATTGTATCCATATTACATTAATGGTACTGTGGCCTGATGAACTCTGCAGGAGTGGCCTCCTTCATGTAGAGCACAAGAAATTTACAGAAATTCAAAATTTATGCAGAAATCAAAGAAGCAACTTCCCTTTTTTAACACTGTAAAGTAGTCAGGCCTTTAACTTTGTAAGTAGTCAGGCCTGGCACAGCACTGACCTTAGCACTTCATCATGCCTCTGCCATCATGGAAGTTGGAAATCCAAAAGTAAGATCTTTGGATTGGATGGAGACTGTTCTTGGAACCCAGCCCTTGCTGTAGTGTTTTAAGTGTGGAAGTTTGGGAAATGTAGCAACTTGCAGGATGCCAGTCAGGTCTGCATTTCTGGAGAGCTTTACCTGGAGTTACAGAATAGCAATGCCACAATGCAATAATGTAATTAAGGATGGTGAAAATGAAGATAGAGCATGAATGTGTTTTTTTTCAGACTAGTGCTGTGCCAACACAACACTGCTTCAAGGACAGGAATCAAAATGCACAGAGACCAGCTTCTGGTTCTGGAACCCGTTTATTCCCTGGGATCTCCAGGCAGTGCTGCACACTATGGTGTCAATATGCCTTCCAGTTCTCCAGCAGCCAGGCATATGTGGCAGGGGTTAGTTTTTAGAGAAGAGCTGGGAGGATGCTGGGGTTAGATCTATCTTCCACAGACTTGCTAAGGCATAATTCTTTAAGTGGTAACATTGTTGAGAGAAGTTGAGTGGGTCTCACTCACCCAGCAGCTGCATTGCAGGAGGATGCAACAGGAACCCTGATAAATTGGAAGTTTTATGTCCAAGTTCAGGTGATGGAGGGTTACTGACTGGATCTGTTACGATTTGTTGGGCGTGTGTCTGGCAAAAAATCCGTTTCTGGTTACAAGCAAACGGTGCAGAATTAGTACTGTGCAACTCCAGATGTATCTGGTGAGTAGTGCTGGGATTTGTGTTGGTGCTCATTAGGGAAGTTCAGAAGTGGAATGCTGGTAGGGTGGAGTTAAGAGAGCTTGGGCTGTGGGAGACTTGGACAGGTTAGTATAACAGGATTTCCTGAGACTAAGGAGCAAACCTATGAATAATTAAAGAATGTGACTGACTGACTAGACTGACTAGATTTGCAAGTTGGAATGGAAATTTTCCTCCTGCGAGCTTCTTGCACACTCTCTGACTGGAATGCTATTTCTTAAATATTTTGCATGACTAAAATCTCAGCAGTACTGCTTGTGCTCTCTTTGCTTCTTCTTTAGCAGCTTTGATATTTCACTGACATCAGCTGCACACACATGACTCACCTTCCCAGTATGTATGTATGACTGGTTTTCCTTCTTCATGGGACCATACTATAGTTATATTTTAAGTGTCCTTGCATACTTATTGTTTTCTGGTTTAGTTGCTGTCATTGTATTATTTTATTTTTACATTCAGTTGTACATTTATTTTATATAATGTTTTGGAGATGAAAGTCCTTAATGTTTTTGTTTTTATGTACTATGCTTTCAGTGTTATAACCATACAGTTGTGGCTTCTCATGGTGACGTATGACTGCTATGAATGTTGGGCCTTTGCAATGCATTTTGGAGGTCACTACTACACATTTGATGTTTAGGAGGTTGACAGGTATGGCTGTAGGTAAGTGGTGGTTGTGGAGAGTATTCTTTGGGTGAGCTGTGGGTTATGGAGAATGGCTCCTATTCTGTAGAGGAGAGCCATACGGTCAGTAGAATACTAAGCATTAACGAAGCACTCAGGACAATAGAAGGAATATACCAGCAAAGATTAATAGAGCTTCTGGTCTGTGAAGAGGAGCACCTTAGTAGTATTTACATTTGGGAGGAATTTCTCCAATGCAGCCTGGTAGGTTGATAAAGTATGTTTTCTAGGTAAATATAACACTCAGATGTATAACCAGAGGGTAAGTGAAAGAGTATAACCAGAAAGTATGTTTTCAGATGTATAACCAGAGGGTAAGTGAAAGAGCAATTACTTATTGCTGTGTTCTGAGTTAGGGGCAGGTTATGTTAATAAACAAGGAGTTACAGAATATCTCTGATATCCTGTAGACCTAATGATACAGGGCTTCTGAATAACATCTAGTTCCTAAGAAGATGTGGACCCACCTTGGTGTCTGTTTTACAGTGCTACGGTGCTCATGGACTTTGGTTATGCTTATAGATTTACAGTGGGTGCAAGAACATCTCTGAATCCTTTCATCCAATGAAAGTTTTGTTTGGAGAAAGGTTTTGTGGTTCCACCTTACACTTGATACTTTTTGTCCCTTTGTACGTTAGAAAGCACAGCAGGAAAACTGCAGTTGAAAGCTTACTGAGTCATATTTGTTCTCAAGGACCTGGTTTGCTTTTTTTTCTTTACGTATTAGGAAAGTAGCTCCTGAAACAGGAATGTGAAGTAGAGGTGGGAAGTGTGTTTTTCACATGTAGCAGCCCCAGTGAAAAGTCTCCATCTCAGTTCGGGTGCTAAAATCAGCAGATGTGCAGAGGGACGATTTGAATGTCCGTGTGGGAATGTGGGTGCTGCTTGGACTGACAATGCAGAAACTACATACAAAATGTACATCATATTTAACGGTAACACGGTTTCCAAAAAATCTTAATTTCCAATATAAAAATGCACAGATGCAATGTAAAACCTTTGACTTCCACAGTGCAATGTAGAGCAGGGTATTTTAAGAGGCCAGTCTAATTAAAGGAAGATCTTAATAAGATTCCAGATTTAAAAAAGAAAAAGGCTGCAAAGGGTTAAGTCACCATTTTTTTCAGTCTTCTCTCTCATCCCATTTTGAATTTTTTTTTGTCATGTTATGAAGCTATTATTAGTACAAGAGAAGAAGACTTTTGAATTAGTGAAGTGAGACAGCGTCACAGCTCCAAGGTTGGGAGGCTCAGAGCAGCCTCTGAGCAGAATCGGGATCTTTCTAGTACTTGCACAGGAGGGGAGAGGAAAGGAGTAAAGATTAAAGCTGGATCTGGATGTGCAGCTGCTGAACGTCACTGCACCCAATTGCAACCCATTATCACATGTAACTCTCAACATTAATTTTGTCATCTTCCTGCAGGCAGTAATTAGAGTGGGCTGCCGTGAAGAATGGGGAGATCTCATTTGGCTCTGGGAGAGAGCACAGCATTGGTCAAGACATTAATTGGCTGACTGTGAAGCAATGCTGTCTTAATTGACAAACGGGTCAAAATCCTGACAGAGCCTTGAAAGCCTCCCATGTTTTTCAAGAGGTGGTCTTACAAGAAATGGGGCTGTAATGTCTGTAAAACTGAGAGCCATTTGTGCACATTTCACACTGGGAATCCATCTCCTATGTTAATTTGTCAGCTCCTGATTTTTGAATTCTTGGGTCTTGTCATCCTCTCATTTGGAATGGGGATACCGCACCTGTTTCTGCTGTGTTGTCAAGCTGGACCCATGCCTGGCTAGCTTCTGTGTAAGGTGGTATAGGGACATAGGTCTCCTGTGCTTGCAAAGCCAGACCATCCCAGCTTGCTGCTTTGCTTCTGCACTTTAGTGTCAAAACCACTTCGCTGTTCTCTCATCCGGGTTGTGCTGATGGCTTAGAGTAATGACATCACCTGAGACCTCTAAGAGGCCACTTCACATCCTTCCCAAGCAATATCCATGTTGTCTTCCAGTCTTGGGAAATACTGGCCTGGCTCACCACACGTGGCAAAGCCCTTCAGCTTTCACTATAGTCAATGTGAGCTGCAGGTGCTTTTCACTTATGATTACGGCTACCTTTCCTGAGATGCATGATGAAGAGATCACATACTGATGTGACTTGTGAAAAGCAATGTTTGGTAGTAAAGGAGGAAGGATATCAGTCCTTTCACAGGTGGGATTTCCTTGCTGAGTTCAGCACGAGAACTCACTGCTTCATTGTGGTTGCAGTGCCTATTGTCATCAGCAAGCACTGGACATGTAGCTGGTACAGCGAGCAGTACTCATTCTCTGTAGCGCTTAAAGGCAGCCGTACGCCAACAAACGGGAGATTAATTGAAATGTATAGCTGTGCTTTTCCCTTTTTGTTCTTCCCCCACCCTGGAATTCCCATAGTGCCCCCAAGATGAAATGTCCGAATCTGGGCAGTCCTCAGCAGCTGCCACACCGAGCACTACTGGAACCAAATCCAACACCCCCACGTCATCTGTGCCCTCTGCGGCCGTCACACCCTTGAATGAGAGCATCCAGCCCATCGGCGAATACAATGGCTTGACCAAGAGCAATAAGAGAGCACGAGAAAAGCGTAACAGCCGGAACATGGAAGTCCAGGTCACGCAGGAGATGAGGAATGTCAGCATCGGTATGGAACCTGGAGCTTGGGTATTTGGTTGTTAAAGTAATTGACTTCCCAGTGCTTGTGTTACAGGAAGAGGCTGGGAGACTGAGGAGTAATTGACTTACATTAAGTGTAGAATTTGAGGTACCCCTACTTAGAAAGATACATGAGCAAGACAGGGCTAATTGGATGTTAGCAGTTTTCTGGGCAACACATTTTAAAAACGTCAGTAACATGAATAGTTGCACAAATATACGGGATGGGAATAAGTTATTGAGTTCAGTCCCCTGCAGTTGCATTCATCCATGTCATAGAACCTCTTTCATGCAAGTCAAGTCCCATCTTAGTCTAACTGAGCTTTTGGAAAGCTGTTTCTGGACCTCATCAATATGATAGTTAAAAGTTTCCATTTAGTTTTATCTTTGGATTTATTCATAAGATCCAGGTGTTCATATGCCAAATTTGTCTGTCAGGTTAAATAATTATCTACTGTGTGTTTATCCCACACCCTGATGTGTTTAAAAATAGCAATTATTTCCAGCTGTTTTTCTCAGCTAAATAAGCTGTTTTCTTTTAGTCTATTTCTCATATAAGAACCCCCCCAAATCTTTGGAAGTTACAGTTGTTTTCTCTCCACTTCCTGGAGTGCTTTAGTAACTTGAATTCACAATTTCTTGTCAGGAAAGCCATCACCTAAGCCTTTAGCACCATGCTATTTAAATAAAGAAAACGGTGTAATAACACGATAAAGGCCCTTTCTGTGCTTTTTAATACAGCAGTGCTAATGTAGTGTCTGAGCAACTCCTAGCCTCTTTTGTATTTAGAAATGAGAAGTGGGCTGTTTTACATGTCATGAACTTATATACGAAATGACTGTAAAACTAGCTGAAGTTCATAAGGAAAATCTGTGCAGGAGCACAGGGATGAGCGTAGGTCATCCCTGTGGTCAGATGAGGTTAGCATCTGAACCAGATGCTCATCTTTATTCCTAAGTAGTGCAGAGGAAATTCCTCTGCTAACATTCACAGCTGGTTCCTAACAAATTAACATGATAAAACAACATGTAACATCTTTTGTTGTAGCATCGGAATGAGAATTGTCGTGACTGAGTCCCATTCTGTATTTGTATTTATATTAGTGAGGGGGTCCCAGGGTCACAGATGTCAATCTGCCAGAAACTAGTGTAATTGTCCATAAAAGTGTATGGCTTCTGCATAGCCAACTGCTAAATTGTGATCTGTGTGATGATCCTGGCCAAGGCAAGTCAATATAAGCAGTAGTATCAGAGAAATTAAGCATGGATGTCAGTAGTTTGAATGCTCTGTAAATATTTATCCTTATTTTTACAGTTGCTTCTTTACAAGCATGTTTACCATCAATAGCTTTCTTGGGTCAGAGTCTGCTCTCTTCTATGTATGTGCCACTCTGAATTCATTGTGCGTGTGAAAGCTTCTTATTTTCTTGGTGGAATTACCATGTTGTGGAATCTGCTCAAGGCAGATGGTTGTATCTTTCCTGTGTGCTATGCATATTCAACCTTTCAGCTATTTCTCACATGTAATGCAAAATCAGGTTTCCATGCTGTGGAGAAACACAGGTACTTGATTTAATTACATATTTTATGCATCTGTAATTAAAATGTCTGTCAGTGATGCAAATGCCTTAGAGCTGAACTATCCAAAGAAGGTACTTGTATTGCAGAAAAGCTTCCCAGCTTGGAAAAATAAAGAAGAGGAAGCCTCTGTTTCTGAGAGCTTGAGAACCGCCGGTGTATGGATGCCTGCTTTGGCAACAAATACACATCACTTTTGTCTTTAAACATGGCATTTGTTGCCAGCTGGTGCATAATGCCAGCCTAAAAGAACAAAATCAACACTCAAGTTGCCATGGGCTTTGTATTTTTGGTTACTGGGGCAGTTTGGAAAGGTCAAAAATTTCACATCTAACACTGATGAGAGAATAATGTAGTTTACAAATTAGGTCTTTAATCCTTCAAGAATTTCTTGGAAAAACAGATACTGTGTTCATATTGTTTGTTTAGAATAGGTGCAAGTCTGGGCTTTTGAATAGTTTGCTATCTGATAAATGTGACTTGACAAAAGGAGGAAATTCCATTTTCTTTAAATACTGACTTCAGGCTGTAGATTATACAGAAACCAGAGCAGATTTCATCTACAAGGTTTTAAGTGAAATTTCATTGTAATGAGTATCTCAACCAGTTGTGGACTTGAGAATTTGTATGAAAAAATATTTCTATTAAAACTAAATAGCGTTAGTTCATAACTAGAGTAATCTCTGTGAAGCTATACAGAAAATCGCTGTGTTGTTTTCGATCTCAGCTAAAGCTGCATTGAAAAGTTTTTACTGACAGATAAAAAGTTTATTTGGAACTTATTTTAATGGATGAAGTATTTCTGGTTATCACACGTTAATGAGGATTCAAGCTAATGACTTTAGTGACACTGGTATGGTGGGGAGGGAGGAGATGCTTATGGTCTTCCTGTTCTGGAGTTGTGAGCGCACCTTCCCAGCACCAATGCATTTGTGACTCTAGATGATCAGCTACTTTCTGTTCCTATTTTAAGACTTTGAACACAACACCATGAAGTTTTGAAATCTCAATATTCAAAGCTGTAACAGTCCTTTCAAGGAACAGCATCCTGTGAAAGTCCTAGTCCTATAGATTATATGTATTGTCTTACCTAGGAATGGGCAGCAGTGATGAGTGGTCCGATGTTCAGGACATCATAGACTCTACTCCAGAGCTGGATATGTGTCAAGATCCCCGCCTAGAACGCACCGGTAACAGGTATTGATTGCAACTTTTTCACTGTGCTCTTTCACTTGGTTTTATGAGTGAGGAATGGGTGCTGTGGCTCACACTGAGTTCAAGATGCAGCTGTTTCAGAAAGTCTATATATTCTGCATAGTGCACATATGAGGGGTCCTGACTGTCTTTGAGGTTCTCCAGAGAAAGCTAATGTCTGCTAGTAATCAGCAGAAGAATCTGTCCAGCTGACCCAGAACTGGGCATTTTTGCCTTGCTGGACCAGGGAGGTTGGAGAGATGGAGCAAGAGAAGGCTTAAGACAGCCAAAGGGGACATGGGCTTAAGCTGTCAAGAAGAGGGAAAAAATGCATAATAATAATAATAATAATAATAATAATAATAATAATAATAGACCAGTTATGAATTCTGTTTTAAAACCTCAAGCTTTTTTCAGTTTTAATATTCTCACGTGTTTGAAGAGCAGGAGCAGGGCTGCTCCATGAGGGAGCACAAGCAAGAGTAACCCCAGCAATCCCAGTCCCACAGGTTCAGAGCAGAGAGGCAAAGCACTGATAACAAGCTCCAGCAGCAGCCCCAGACAAGGCAAGGGGATGAATGGGGTGCCGGTGCTACCCATGAGCAGCAGGAGACAGGGCTGAAAACAGGAACACCTACAGTGTAGCTCAGAGGACTGAAGGAACAGACCTGAGGTGAAAGGGAGGCTTGGATCAGTGGGTGGGTGCAGGTCCCACCCACTGATGAGGCTGCTCAGAGCAATTTTGACCCATCAGTGCACTCAGAACCTTGACAGAGTTCTCCAAATTAGGAGACTTTTACTGCACTGCTCTGCGACTCTAGTTCCTGTTCATGCCCCGTTTTGTACCAAATAGGAGGCTCCCTAAAGTTATTAATTTTGACACTGCGTTTCTGTGAGGCATGTATTAGTCTAGAATTATTAGTTTGGGTACTTTGGTTCATTTTTACTAAGTTCTGGTGGTTAATTTTACAGGATTAATTAATTTTTACCCTCATCTGGTGGGTAATTTGGCACTACACTAGCAAAAATAACCTCCTAGCTCTTAAAGGTACGCAGAAGATAATGCCCTGACAAAGTTAAGGCAAGATTTCCTCACAGTCCAAATCTGGAGTGGATTCCCCCTGTTGAGCACCCTCTCATCGAGAAGGGTATGAGCAGCAATTTCTCAACTGTGAAACCACATACAGTTAAGCTCCCCTCAGAATATGTGTGATGCATGGGCAATTTTTAGGGTCAGATGCAGGAGGAATGTAGGTAGCCGAATCAGCTCTTTGTGGGGAAGACAAAAGTGACTGATGAGATCAGATCAAAAATTGATGAAACCCGAGGATAAGAAGGGAAGGAAGAGGATTGCTTCACTGGGAGCTCTTCAGGCAGTGATCTCCGATCCTGGTAGTGAGACTGAAAGCTGCAGGAGACAGAAGCTAACTCTGGGGCTGCTGAGCAGCCTGCTTGCTGTTTTAAAAGCAGAATGTTTCTGACATATATACAGCATCTGGAAGTTGAGTGCTGGAGAGGTACGTTCAAGCTGAATTAGATTTTCAGGTCAGTCGCTGAGTGCTGGTTACTTCTTGTCACTTGTGCTGTCCATTAGACTGCGCTAAGTGATTAATTCTGGTGCTGTCATGGCACTCATTTGTGACTCTGCAGTACTCTCAGATGTCTAGACATCTGTAATTTTTCTGTAATTGAAAAAAAACTATTTTTTTTTTCCTTTTTTCTGCAATATGTTGTAACTTAACTCTGCAATATCAGAGGCATCTCATGCTCCCCATTTGTAACCTCCAGGCATTATCACTGAGAGTTGATTTATCTAAGAATGAAGCCACACAACTTGAGATAATCTCCAGTGGTACTGGTTCTGTTAGACTGGTTTCTGTTAGACTGACGGAAAAACTGCACAGCCTCTCTTCATACTGGCTGATTCCCCTCATACAAGGCAGGGCACTTAGAAGAGCTGGCAGTGACAATCCCAGAGATTGCCTCACCCTCACCTCCTGTAACAGCTGTTCTCTGTTTGAGTCTTGAGACTGTCAAGAAATGAAGAAGATTCTTTATGGTACCGAAGACACTAAGAGGTGAAGATGTGCTCCCATATGATATCATTCAAAAACATTAACTTTGATTGACCTTTAATGAAACACATTTTGCTGAAATGTGAAGAAACATTCCAGTGCATAGACTCATCCAAAGAAGAAACTAACCCTTCAGGGCTGATTTAACTTAAAAGTTGACAAAGAAGAAAGGCCATTGCTGTTTTCAACATTTGAGTCCTTGCCTGATCTTATTGCTACCTAAGGTTGCTACCTAAACTGATAGGAGGGTGGGAATCCTTGCAGAGTCTGAAAATTCAGAGCTGACAGCTCCTGCAAGTTGAAATTTTTCTATCAAATATTGAATAGTCATTGATTATTCTGATTTTAAAAGAAGTGAGCTGGGTGACCTTTGAGGCTGTGCGTGATAGGTATTTATCATTGGTATGGGGAATAAAATATTCTTTTTTCTTTGCTCAATATCTTCCCTGAATCAACCCATGGTGAACAGGTAGGATGTGCTCTAAGGGGTTTGATCACAGTGGTCTGGGATGCTCAGTATTTCAGGGAGAAATGTTCTAGCTTAAATGTGGCAAAGTAACAACTGTGGTTTTTTTTTTATTTTTATTTTTTTATTCCGGCAACAGCCCAACACAGGGGATTGTGAACAAAGCATTTGGCATCAACACAGACTCTCTGTATCATGAACTTTCCACAGCAGGGTCTGAAGTTATCGGGGATGTTGATGAAGGAGCAGATCTGCTAGGTAAAAACTTGTTTAGAACCATTCTCTTTTCTCTGGTACAATGGCAACTATATTAAACTTCTAAAAGCACTAAAATTCTCTTTTTTTTCCCAAGAACTCGGGTGTTTGGCTTTTAAAAAATAACATGGAAATTGAGACAGTATGTGACTGAAATATGTACCTGCAGTAGAGCAATGCTTACTTAGAAAATAACTTAAACTGTTGGGTAAGTTTTATTTGGGTTGTCTTTATGTGCATAATTTACTTTTTATAGGATTCTCCCACACAAACAGTTCAAAGACAAAACTTGGTCCTTCTGCTTCCTCCCCCAAGTTTTCCCCCCCCAGTAATTTTGCCACTAGCAATTTCACTTGGAATAAAAGGTTTGTTTGAAATTTCCAAGAAAGTAACTAATTTTATTAAGTTTTTGAAGTTTAAATTATATGGAAATACTATGGTCTGTATTGCAGTCTCTTTTCTAGTCAGTCTATGAGAGGTGGTAGTTCACTTTTTAGGCTGGTTTTGAAAGAGCTTGTAATACCTGAAGTCTGGTTATATTCCATGTTCCTGACTAGGACTTTGAAGCACTCAGAGAAGCAGCTTTGCCTCAGGTGGCAGTGTGAGCTCTTCCCGTACTCTTTGGTGTTGGACTTTTGAGTATCTAGACCTTAATTCATGACAGAATTTAAGTGTGTTCTTAAGACCCACTGTTTTCCTAAATCAGGACAAATCAGGACAGTGGTCTTTGAGTACTCAGTCAACATGGGCAGCTGACAAAATTTGTAACTGTGTAGCTCACTTTCTGTTTTACTGTCTCTTTTAAGGAGCCTTAGGAGACATGAGGATTCCAACAGTATGCCTTTTATGCATTTATTAGCAAGATCTGAAAGTGTACATTTACTTTCTGGTTATTACTGATGGAAGAGTAATGATGGATAATCTTGTAAATTTGTTTCTGTATATATGTCCAGAACAGGATGAACTGAGTCACATCGCAGATTTGCAGCAGTTTACTTTTGCATAAATTAAATCAGGAAATACTAGTATCACCTTTGAGTGAGTCTTATATCAGGACCCTTTAAAACAGTATGTTTCTGCAGAGAGGATCAATTTTACCCTATTCACTGAAGACTTAACCTTGAAGAAGCAGACTGAATACTGGAAAGGAAGTTAATGCAATAATTCTTTCTTTATCAAAGACAAAAATCTGTGAAGTTATTATTAATAGTGTGTACTGGAATGTAAGAACAAGATCCAGACTATTATCAGAACGCTTGCAGTACTTTTTTGATATGGATAGGCTGATTTTTTTTTAAGAAGCATGGTGCTAGCTCTGCAACATGTCAGAGAGCTCTCATGCATGGATTGATGACCATTGCTTGAAGTGTTAAAACATCTATTGTTTCACCTCCAACTTGAGATTGCCAGAAGAAAAAAAATCTACAGAAGAATCAAGATCAAAGCACAGCCTTTCTCTGCCTGGAATTGCAGCCAACATCTGCAGATACTTACAAAATTAAGAATTTAGAAGGAAAAGCAAGATTTCCAGGTTTGAGAATCATCTGGATGTTAGCAGTCAGTGCAGAAGGGCTGGGACTCCTCCTTAAAAGTGAAGGTGGCAGTAGGAACTACATGTGACAGTTAAAGCTTCATCTACCTACTCTGGAATGAATTTTGGTTAGCCAGCCCCAATATGTTATTGGGAACTCTCTTCCTAGCAGAATCAAAGCATTAAAAACACTTGACAATCTTGCCATTGCCCATCTATTTTATCTTGGTCCTCAGGTGCTTCCTTAACTAGGAGACTGTATATCTAGGAGAGGTTATATGGCTATCTTCCACTAATCACTGTGCTGACTGCTGCTTTCCTTCTCTCCCCAGAGGGTCTGGGGCATCAGGGATTGTCAGCTTCTAAGAGTTACTATTCTGGAAAAGTATTTGCTCGGTGTATGAAATGCTTTGGACAAGCTGTTTCACGCTTCTGGTAGTCCACTTCCCCTTTGGATTACCCTGTAGTCTGACCCAGTCATCAGTGAGAAATGCAGACTGTTGTTTTCAAAGGGCCAAAGATTTTGGTTGCCCAAACCTTCCAAGGTTGATCACCACAGTTTCAGTTAAAGTCAAAAGTGCTTCACCTTTTCCAGTAGTAAGGCTGCCCAAAGACCAGTGATTGATTTTGGGTAGTGAGACACCTGTTGTTTGGCAGTTACCAGTCATGATAAAAGCCTACAGAGACTTTGTTGAACAGTGCCCATGTAAGTGTGGCTTATGAAGAGTACGTTTCTGTGCTGGGATAATTTTCTGATTTGAGCAGAGCAGCAAAACTCTTGCAGGCGGTCATGTGGCAGGCTAGCAGAATAGGGAGGCTTCTTTCTCCTGGTTCCTTTTCAAACCTGGGTGGTGGGCTATGATGAAGTCAGGTAATTCTCTGAATTTGCTGTGAAAAATGTTACTCTGATTATACCTTTTGTTGAGTTCTGGCTGCTGACTCTGTCCACATAAAAGTGTTCTTTAAAATGAACACATGTGTTGCCAGGATTGTACACAGAGAGGAAGACAGAATGAGATCTTAAGAGGTCATGTCTCTGACCAGGAAGTGAGATAAATACTTTTTTTCTATTTTTTTTTTTTCATTGCGCATTAGAAAGCACTAATAAAATCAGGTGAAGGTGGAAGCAAAAGGCTAGATCTTAGTACTGACACATCTGTCAACATTGTTCAAAGTTTTGAGTTTTTTGTTAGACAAATTGTTCTCTCTGTGCTGTACCTTTGAAGAGCCACAGAGGAAGAGCTTTATAGACGTGATGTAAGAAACGAGATCCACAAGCCAAAAGGATTTCTGGGTCGTGTTTGGAGCTCACTTCTACTTCTCTCTGTAAATCAAAAGAATTACTGAAGTTTGAACTAATGAAGTTTACCCCACCTAAATGAAATTTGAATACTTCCTCTAGTGTCTGTCAAAACTTGACAATCAGTCTTCAAAGAATATTGTCTCCTTTTGGACTAAGTTTTTTAAAGAAAGAGAAATCTCACTAAAAGAGGACTTTAAAATAGAAGGATCTTACAGAAATTACCCTTGAGGAGTTGCTGGAAGGCAAGTCTGTTTCTTGAATGGAGACTCTCGCTCATCCCTTCTGGATATCTGAAAGGCAACCAACATCTCTTGGCACAAAATTGGCAATCTTCATTGCAATTTTTGAATATAAAATAATAAATAAAACGTGGGTTTCCCCCCCGCTTCTAATAGTTCTTTACATCTATGAGTTTGTATAGGAAGTATTCTGGAGAAAAATGCGGAATGAGAACAAGTGCCCAATTCCCTTTTTTCTCACTACAGCCTTAGGAACACTAGTTGGCTGTTTTCCTGCATAGTCACTTGTTAATCACAGGTTTTTACCTTACCTCCTGATCCTGGCTAGGCTCCCCCTTCTCCCATTTCCCTGTTCCTGCTCTTCCCTGTCCCAACAGTTTCTGGACTTGAAGGAGCACTGGCAGTTTGATTGTGCAGTACGGGCAGGTTCCTTCCTTTCAGTTTTAGGATCCCAACTGTGTTTTGGAGATTAAAACCTCCCTTCAAATAACAGGGTGGTGAAGACAGAAATTCAGCTGTATTAGCGGTAAGTTTATGTATATTTTTTTGGACGGAAGTTGAAATACAATTATCAAACTTGAGTACCAACACTGCACTGAAAAGAAAAAAGGTTTTCAAATGCAACTAATTGTCTTTTGCAAGCTAAAGTATCATTGAAGAGCACATTTATTATCAGAAGATTTAGTTGCTAAAATTACAAGGGGAGGGGAAATTAGAAGGTAGTGGGAACTAGCTTTTTTTCTGCATTTAGTCGTACATGACTAAATAAAGAGAAAATAAAGGTTTTTCCAGTCCAGGAAGATACAGTTGCCTGAGATTCATGTCTGGAAAACCGGAGGTAGCTGAGGCATGTGGTTGCAGTTGTACCTCGGGTTACCTTCCCTTGATTTTTTTTATGTCATGTATGTAGAGTCATGCCATCTACAGTCATGGCAGGTCCCGTCCTTACTATTTCATGCCTTTTGACATTGAAATGGCTGAATCATTGTTAATTTTTTTTTTTTAACAAAATTTTTATTTTGTTGGTTTCAGTCACTGATTGATCCTTTTTTCACTTCCTTTTTTCCCTTGTCTCTCTGTGCTTCGCTGGACATGGCCCATAGGGGAGTTCTCAGGTGTGTATCTCCTCTGCTCAGTTTCCTTTCCTGTTTCTTTTTTCCTGGTTGAGGTCGAGTGATGTGGTATACACGTGTGATACTCCCCTGCTCTTGTCCAAACACGGTTGGCTTTGCAGACTTCTCCCACCTTCGCCTCGCTTGATTGCCTTGCACCGGTGGGTCCCTGGGCAGCAGGACATCCCCGCTCTGTGCTCACATACCTGCTGCGTTTCAAGAAGCTTTTCTTGTGTGGCTTTCTGCAGGTTTGCTCTACTGTGTTACACGGGCCTGTCACTTGAGGTCTTGTGGCTCAAAGTGGTTTTTTTCCTGTCAGGCCAGGTGCTGGGCTTGGAGCAGAGCTCAGGTGGGCACAGGGCTGCCTTAGGTTCCCACTCTCCTCTCAGCGAACCACGCTGTGAGGAATCCCTCCATCTGCCACTGTGGGTTGGTTGATGCATACAGGCCCTCTTCTGGAATGGTTGTAATGACATTCAAGACACTTTCTTGGTGGGTTAGAGTGGCAAAGCCTCTGTCCTCTGTCGTGGACTCTTTGCCTTTCTGGCAGGAGTTTAAGTAATACCTCTGCCTTTTGTTTTGGTGAAGGAGACTCATTGCCTTAGGGCCATGTTCTGTTTGCACCTTTCCATAAAATGGGGCCCTGATGCAATTCCAGATGAAGTCACGGGGATCTCCCTTGATTTCAGTGCAAATTGGATGAAATTTTCCCTGTAGTAAAGGCAGGTGACTTGGGCAGAGGCGATAGTGCAGTGCTGTGTGGCGATGAGCTCTGTCATGTTCCTTTGCCTGGTGCCTCTTGGTGTTGGTTCTGTAAGGCTACAAAAGAAAGGGATGGCATCATCCTTTCTTTTACTTCAAACTGGTTTTACTGTTAAGTCACCTCTTTGTGGTCCTTTCACAGAGAATCTCCCTCTGAAGCTGAGTTGGAGTTTGTAGCAGTGCAGAGATGAATTTAGGCCTGTGCAAAAGGCCAGACGGGAGATTTGATATCCACCCCCACTTTTGTTTTTCCTCCTGCCCTTGTCCTTCCCTCACCCTACTCATAATGTTTGTTGAACTACCTTTGTTGGGGATGAGAAACCCAAAGATGTGTAGTCCAGGTGAAATTATGAAGATGGAAGAAAAAGATGAGCTTGTCCTGACATCTCAGGTGTAAATCCCCGCTAGGCCAGGCAGCAGCAGAACAAGGTGTAGATGAGTTACTGCTGGGCATCACATACACTGGCACCGCACACAGATGTACATGTGCTGATGAGCTGCTCTGTTTGCTGTTTACAGACTGGTACTTAATGGCTGCTTTTTTTCTCTTCCTTTCTTCCCCTTTGTCCCCATCTCTTTCTGTTCCTTTCTCGTATGGGATGGCTCTCATAGTACGGGATGATTTCTTTGGTAAGGCGAAGGCCTTTTCTCTTTTTTTTTTTTCTTTTTTTTTTTTAATGTACATTTTTTCTAAATTTCTTCCATTGACTCAACATCCCTCCATGTGTCTTGCATTGTCTTGGTTTGTTTTTTTGTGATGGTGATATCACCTCTCCAAGAAGCAGGACGCAGCTGGTCAGTAGTGGGGGTTTGGGGATTCTCATCTCTTTCTTATAGTTGATTATCCACTTTGATGCTTCACACTATCTGCCTGGCTACAGGAGGTGGACAGTGTAGGATGGGCTCTGTTAGACACGGCTCTGCCCAGACTTCTCTTCCCTTTGCTTCATGCTGCAAAGGAGTGAAGAGATCTCTTTTTAGTCACCCCATGGTTTTGTTTTTTTCCCATGAGCGGGGCTTTTCCATTACAGCTTGCGTAAGGTTATCTCATAGATCCATTCTATGGCTCTGGGATGGCTTCATCCATTTCTTTATTGCAAGACTAGCCCTTCAGACCTCTCACTGATTAAAGCATTGGGCTGTGACTGTGTTGCACACAAATAAGGTGAAGATACTGATGACTGGGATGCTGTGTGGCTTTTAGCTCTCTCATGATAGCTCACCCTCTTCATCAGAGTTCCTTTCTCTCCCCAAAACGGCTGCAGAGAGGGATAGATGACTCAGGAATTGGAAGGAAAAAGATCTAGTCCCAAAAAAAGGGAGAATGAACTCTTTCCCTTGATGTGCCTCAGCACTTTTTATGTCCTTGTGCCATTTTAATGTCTTACTGGCTAAATATTTATTTGATCATCTGTAGAATCACTAGAAAGGAACAACAAAATAATTTAATAAACAGATGACTTCTTGGTCTTCTGATCAACATACAGCATGCAAAAAAAAATACCTATAAGTCATTCTTGCCAAACCAAAAATACACTTCCATTTGCACTGCAGTTAGTGTGTCACTTTTTTGCTATTTGCAGTATTCTTTGAAACAGTATCCAAAGAACACATTGCCTGAAACATCAAAGTGATTAATTATCTGTCTACTGATTTTTCAAAAGTTACTTGAAAATGCTGCTTCTTACTCATTCTTGCTCTGAATTTGCTTTTGCCATCATAAATTCATCCCATTTCTGGAAGAGGATCTGTATGTTGGAGTGTTGTGATGTGTTCTCACTTCTGGTATGATACCATGTTTCTCTAACTTCCATTTACTTTGTGTTGTTTTTATTTTATTGCAAATATTAATGAGCAAATAATGGATCATGAAAAACTGTTGATGTCTTTGCTGTAAAGAAAGAGGTAGTTCAGAGGGCAGAACAAGGATCACTTCAGCACAATCACTGATGGTTGTGAGAATTCTTCGTGCTCTGGGACCTGCGGTGAGAAATGAGCTGCAAACCTAAATGCTGTCCCCTGACAGGGAGGAGTCTCTTTGCCTTTAGATCTCAGGTGGCCTCTCTTCATCACTTTTAAGATAGAAGGTGACTCTGGGAGCCAGCAAGTCCCTGTAAATAATTCAGTTGTCCTTTTGGTCTCTAAATTCCTTTTTGTATGGTTTTATGAAGTACTGAATTTGCCTTCACTCTTAGTCCCAGATTTTCCAAAGTGCTTGCAACCCAATCTGCATATCGCAGTCATCATATGGTGACGCGCAAGTGCAAGTGCAGTCTGTCCAATGTAGATGTTTCCTTGAGTGTTGGTCTTAAGTGATGGGACTTCAGATTTGAAATATCTATGAGAAACTATTAAAGGTAGACAGAGTAATGGGCAGTCTGAAGTCCTGTTAAAATTGCTCTGGTGGAAGGCTGATAATGGGAAGCGTTTCATGTGCATGAAACTGGTCACAACTATGATCCTAAATCTGTACTGAGAAAGATAAGAAAATCGCTGATGTGCAGATCTGGCCAGCAATTTGGACAGTGTTCTGCTGTCCTCCCTGAAAAGCCCATTAACTTCTACTTTCTTTCTGTACGAATGATGGTAAAAAATGGTTGCAATAGCTCATGGCTGAACCAGGAGTTTACTGACTTGACTTCCCCTAACTGGTGCTAGTGAAACTCTCCTCTCCGTCCCTCTCAGGCAGTCTGTGAAAGTTGGGATAAGCAGCTAGGTCTACATTTGGGCTCTTTACAGAAGGACACATGGGTGTCTTTGTTTGTGCTGCATGGTCTTTCAGCAAGAGGTACTCCACTATCCACAGCAGGACACAAAGGCCTAGGGAAGCCTAACAAAAGTGATTTCTGTTCCTCAAACTTGAGTCAGGCAGTGCCACACAAGCTTCATGTTTCAAGGAGAGCAAGTGAAAACTGCTTGGCCTTTCTTTTCAGGAATGGGCAAAGAAGTGGGGAATCTACTGTTGGAGAACTCACAGCTACTGGAGACCAAGTAAGGAACTGTTGTGTTCTCTGAACTGCCTGCCTATTTGTAAAGAAGATGTCATCTTGAAGTAGGTCTTGGCCAGAACTGCCTCACAGGGGCTTCCTCATTTATCTAACAAGTTTGCTTGAATACTTGTTCTTCCTTCAATTGTAGAGGAGGAATTGCTCTTCTGAGCTACTTTCTTAACTGTTTCCTTTCTGCAGGCACTTGGGTGAAGTCTCTGGGCATGTGCTGGTGGGATCTGATCCCAACTGTAATCAATGGCAATCAGTTAACTTCAGTGGGAATCTAGATATTGGTCTGAGTCTCTGTGAGGATATTACTGCCTCTAAGTTTTTATTTACAACTTTTCCTATTTGCAAAGAAAATTTTCTTAGTATTGAGGACAGTTTTCAGGGGTTTAATAGTCGGTGAAGGAGAAGCAGAAAATGTAATGGACTTATTTTTTGAGAAAGGCTGACATACCACATACTACAGCTAAGCAGCCAGGAACAGGAAGGCAAAGTACTCCCAAAGGAGAGTTGGAGAACTTACAATGATAGGAAGCTGCTGATTTTAAAGATTTTCAGATATTTTGGAGCCAATTTGAAATATTTATATCACTATCATCCACAATTATCCACAGTTACAGATAACAGCAGTTCTGAAGGGTGTGTTTCAGATCTTCATTCTGTTAAAAATAGCTGTGAACCTTGTGCAGGTTATAGGATACCCTACACTGCTTGCAGTGTTCTGTCTTCTTCTTAAGGAGATGTTGGTCTGTCAGTCAGAATACAGTACTGGACAAGCCTCATCCTGACGAATTATGGTGATTTCTGTGTTCTTCTGCAACTCCTTGCCAAAATCTATTTTTCCATGAGTTATAGCTGGACTGTGAATTGTTTTAAGAACACTCATTTCAACTCTCCTTGTAGTGCCTGTGACTTTAGTTTCAGGTCTCTCTTATGGACAGCTGCTGGTTTGGGGCATTTTTGCTTATTGTTCTTTTCACACCTTTAAGAAATGCTTTGAACGTTGTGAAGAATGATTTGATTGCCAAGGTGGACCAGCTGTCTGGAGAGCAAGAAGTGCTGAAGGGAGAGCTTGAAGCAACAAAGCAGGCCAAAGCCAAAATGGAGACCAGAGTCAAGGAGCTGGAGGAGGAGCTGAAAAGGTGAGTGGTTCACACCTTGCCCCAGGGAGCTGGAAGGGCTCCCTGGGAGAGATATACCCACCTCCTTTGTTCATGTTACTCTGTTTCCCTTGTGGAGGTTAGCACTGGAGCTTAAAGGTACCTTATACACAGCACTTCAAGGCTGATGGTAGGTGGCTGAGATATTTTTAGTGTCACATTGATTTATTGAATTGAAATGGATTATTGAACCTTAGAAAACGCATAGAATTTTCTTCCTCAGGACTAAGTTTCTGCAGCAGCAACTGTAAATCCAGGGTCTCTGGAGTGAAGCATTCAGAGTTTCATTTTGCAATTTAAAAAAAAAAAAGGGTGGGGGCTAGAATTTCAGAACCAGTAGTTTTGAAGGAAACTGTCAAAAACTTGATCCTTGCAGCACCCAAGACAGCTCTGAGAGGAATGAATGCCTATTCATTTAATGAAAGAGCTAATACAGATTCCCACAAGTAATATTTAAATGCCAGTATTGTTAATTGTTTCATTGTTCATGTTAAGAATGAGAAGAAGAGGCTGAAGAGATTTTAAAATCCTGTGCAGGTAGCATTTGGAGAGATTCCACTTCCTGTTTTCCACTCAAACTAGAGAAACTGAAGCCTGAATGCCTGTGATGATTTCATATCCGTAAAACTAAAGATGCCCCACAGGGCTCAAAGCAACATAATTACATTTGAACTAGCTGCACATTGCACTGTGTTATCTCATTTCAGAGGACAGTGTTTATTTTGCAGCTGGAATCTGGACGGTGGCCTCTTGTAATCTGAGCACAGCATCAGCAAGAATAACACAGACCGGTCTCTTTGTTCACACAATGTCTGAAATAAAAGTAGCCTCACAAGCAATGGAAATAGGTCTGTTTTTTAAAATGCCTTTGGAATCCCTCATAATATCTATAATATCTCTAATATATAGAATATATTATGCAGTGGGGACATGGACTTTTAACTGGTAAGTGTGCCTTTTTAGGAGACAGAGACAGCAGGTTTTTTCCACAGTGTCTTTGCTGTTAATAAAAGTGCATGTAATTCAAATCAGACTGCATGACTGCACCTTGGTATGGAGTTTAAAGAAATTAAAAGCACTCAGTTAAATACTTCAAGTATGTTATTAGCACAGATTTGGTGTTCTTTTCTTTACCATTAATGGCAAACTGCCCTTCATTTTTTCACTGCATTGAAAACAGAATCAGCCCAGAAGAAGAACTTAAGCCAGCATTTTCATTGCTGATAATGGCAGTTTTCCCACGGTTAAGATCTCATCGAATGTTTGAACATAGATTATAGCTCTGAAATAGAAATTGGCTGGACTGTTCCCAGTGGTCAGTATTTTGGTGTTTACATCAAATGTTCCAAAGAAATGGAGTGATGTCAGTGAAGCTGTTGAGAGTAACACGCTACAAGAGAGAGGGAAAAATACCAGAGAAGCATCTCATACTCTGAACTCTTAGCATGCAGTTTCAAAACATTTCCGTGTGATGCATGCAGCCAGACCTTCCCATAGATGGTTCTCCTCCCAGAAGACCTCAGGGCCAGCCATGGTATCACTTTCTGGTTTGATGCTTTTCTTCCTGTTTCCTAGAGTGAAATCTGAAGTGATTGTTGCTCGACGAGAACCCAAAGAGGAGGTGGAGGATGTAAGCAGCTATCTCTGTACAGAATTGGTATATTACATTACTAAAATGCCTGCGGGGAAAGGGGGTTTATATACTTACTTTATATAACTTTATATGTGTGAGTCCTGAGATGCAGATTAATCTGCCTTTGTTAAAAATGATGGCAAAGCTGGTGAACTGTGGGTTGTTGTTGATGAGCATTGCTAATGGACAAACGCTGTGAGATTACCTCTTTGTAGGACTTTCAAACCATAGTTTGGCAAAGATGAGCAGCTGACACAGTGGCAATACCGTGCACAATGTGGTTTCTGCAGAACAGTGCTAGAACAGTACCCTGCTCAGGACCTTCCTTTCTTATCTAGTTCTCCCTAATTTTGAATTACAGTCTAGTGTGTTTCTCTCATGGTCTTGTAAAATCATAGAATTGTTTTGGTTGGAAGAGACCTTTAAGATCATCAAGCCCAACTGTTAATGTAGCACCTAGCACCTTCTGATAGTCAGGCTTCTCCAGAAGAGCTTGTCTCTGCATTAGCAGTGAAGCTGTAAGCCATGAAGACAATGTGCAGTGAAATCCGGGTTATACAGACAGCTTTGCAGCAGTAACTGCCTTTTATTAGTTCTGTAATCTCAATCTTGCTGCATTGTTTTTCTCGTTATTTCTTTCACATAAGCCAGTACTAGCTGGTAGAGGGTACTGCTCTTCTATGACAGCTCTTCAAACTGTAGCCAAAAAAAAAAAGGCGAAGCAGTAACAGAGATTTTCCTTGTAGATGTCACTCTGGTTAGACAGGGAATTAGATGATACGCTTCTTTTCAATATTACTGTGTTCTTACTTTGTAAAAGGTACTGGAGCAGGTTGAGTTCTAGCCTAATTCTCTTGACTTAACTGTGGTGAACTTGGTCTGTTGAGAATTCAGTTAAATAGGAAAATTTTCAAGTTGTGGTTGTGAAATGCTGAAGAGGACTGAATTCCTTTTAAGCTGAACTGACAGGAGGTCTGTTTTTTTAAATTAAAAAAAAAAAAAAAAAAGGTGTCAAATTCCTTTTCAGTTATACACATCTTGTTTGGACTGGCCATACAGGTTTATTCCAAGTCCAGGGAGGCTGGAGAGGTACTTGGTTAATTTATGCTATTCCAACTTCAGCAGTACTCACCAGCCAGGCTGAGCCTGGGAATTGCCACAGTCTAGGCACAACCTAGTGCCACTTCTTACCATCATTTCTTTTGGGGCAGATATTTTCCCAGCTTAGCCGTGTTCTCATTTTCCACTCCTCAGAAGAGACAAACAGTCTTATTCTTGTTGTCTCCTAACCCAAAGTCTCACGTGCCCTCATTGGAAGGCCAAGTTGTGTCACCAAAGAGGAAACGGTCTACGCCTTTACCAGTGTGTACTCAGAATGCCTGCTGCCTAGTCCTCTTGAGGGGACAGATGGCGTTATGTGGTGCTCCCTGCTGCTTTTGACTGGATTTGCTAATGAACTAAAACTTCGGTTTCCAAACTTCTGGGCCAACAGACCACTGTTAACTCTCCAAATTTCTTGCAGAATATCAAAGCACCTTACGGGCAATAGTCCCTGGGTGGGGATTTCAACGTGGTGGTGATTCTAATTGTAATTTCCATGGATTTGCAGAACACCCCAGAGGTCCGTGGGCCATAGTTTGGAGCTCACTTGTCTAGAATTAACACCTCATATGCGGAAATCAGGGGGCAATCAAACAGAACAGGAGCGGAACTAACAAACATGTCTTTCTGTCTCCTGACTTGCCCTGTACTAACATCAATCCCCTTCCATCTTTTGTTGGCTGAAGCAGTGCTCCTCCCCCCTGCAGGACAACATTCCCATAGCTCAGCGCCGCCGCTTCACCCGTGTGGAAATGGCCCGGGTTCTGATGGAGCGTAATCAATACAAAGAGAGGCTGATGGAGCTCCAGGAGGCTGTCAGGTGGACAGAAATGATCAGGTGAGACTGGATGGTGGTGAGCATTCCTATTGAGGACAGAACCTTGCCATGTTTGGCCTTGTGGTCAGTGGAACCCCTACTAAGATACGGGTTGAGAAGTGCTGAAAATTTTCCAAACTGTAGATGCTTCTCTCCTAATACCTAATTCTGTCTCTCTTATTCCTGAACTTGGGCTGCAAATTTCAACTTGCCATCATTATTTGGAGACACTGGGCAGTTGTTTGTCTCACTTATTTCTTGTATGCCGATTAAGCTAGGAGAAGCTGTAGGAAGAGGGTTGCTTCTAATTACTGAGTTCTAAAGGCTGTGGTTGAAGTGAATATAATGCTGGGCTTTGTAGTTACCAGACTAGTGCTGTGGCAATAACGTTGCAGGGAGTTGATAACACTTCAAATTGAACACACTTGCTTGCACTTCATGTCAACATGAAAACATGAAGTGGTTGGATGTACTTACATTAAAGACCAGTGCATGTCACTTCCTCTGTTGTGTTTTGGAACATGTTAGAATGAATTCTGAATTTTGACATGGCTTCCTTGATGGAAATGGCCTGCTGTTTGGCAAAAACTGCTAAAATTAACTTGATGGTTGGCAGAAACTGCTGAAATTAACTTGCTGCATCTGTCTTTTTCCTTAGAGCTTCCCGTGAGCACCCATCCGTCCAGGAGAAAAAGAAATCCACCATTTGGCAGTTGTAAGTTCCTTGGTGGTTTGTATAAGATTAAGAAAAGGGGAAGCATTGCCATTTCTACTTTAGGGAGCAACTTAGTAGACTCTGACATTAATGAAACATCAACTGAAGTGTTGTTAGCTGAACCCTTTTGCCTTCAAGAGCTTTCTTTGCCCCTGGTGGAATTAAAATCAGATCTGAACATCCGCATTGGCTTTGTTTTATAAGCTGAAAAAGATCATGAGTACCCTTGACTGGAAACATACATACACTCACAATCAGTTTTAATAAAGGGCTGTTTTCAGAAGGTATCTGTTTCTGGAAACTAAAAGCAGCTTATGTCATTTAAACTGAGAAATTAGCTTTGTGTTTGAAGTAGGGCAGATTTGATCAAAGGCTTACAGCCCCTGATTGCGTACCTCTTGCTTCCCCTGTTGTGAATCTGTGGTGCGTTGTCTCCCCATGCACCTTTTCTCATATTTGTTGGTCTTTTTTCTGTACCTAGTTTCAGCCGTCTGTTTAGCTCTTCCTCAAGTCCCCCACCAGCAAAGAGGACCTACCCATCAGTGAACATCCACTACAAGTCTCCAACAACAGCCGGGTTCAGCCAGCGTCGCAGTCACACCATGTGCCAGATCTCCTCTGGCAGCCGCACTTTGGAGTTCTTCCCTGAGGAGTGAGTCATGTGCTGTGTGCCAAGCCAGGTCCCCCTGCAGCTCTTACAAATAGTTTTTTAAACAAGCTGTTTTCTGCTTTAAAAAACGCCTACGTGGTGCTAATATGTTCCTGTCCTTGTGGTTTATCTCTGTGATCTTTCACTTACCAGTTACCAAGTGGATGGGCTCAGCAAATTTTGTCCTCCCAAACATGTTGCTGCTGTGGCCTTCTAGGCCATGATGGTTCATCTCAGCAGGGAATGCTATAGGCTTGAGTTGGCCTCAGCCCTACTTCTGCACTCATATTTGCCGACTACATGATAGAATGAAGTAATGCTTTTGTGGTAGAGCGTGAAGGCAGCCTTGGGACAGTGGGATAGAGTGTCTTGCCCAACCCTGTTGACAAGGAGTTTAGGTGAAGAGAAAAGGTCTCTCGACAGCACATTTAGGTTACAATATTTGGTTTTAATCTTAAACATGTTAAAAAAGAGCACCTAAGTGTAGTGACTCTATGACATGAAGGGAGGAAACTCTCCTGTGCTTTACTTGACTTCAAAATGCAAGTGGTGTTCTATCATTATGAGGCTGTACAGTTTCATGGTTTTGGTATGTTTTTGTGGAAGGACTTAATGGAATGTGGTGGTAAGGTATTATAACTTCTGCAATAAGAAAGATTTGTTGGAAAGGTGCTAGTTCAGGAGAAGAGAGACTGTCTTTAGAAGGGTAAATTTGTATTTCATAGACACCCATGGCCTTTATTCTGTTCAATACAATAGTCGTTGTTTGGTGTCTGAGTGCTTTTCAGCAGTGCATTAAATGATGTGACTAACCATTGTCAGAAACTGTTCTCTCATCTTCTCCCCAGGGGAGGAAGTATGTGCAAGGAAGTGTTTCGTTTTAGCAGGGGATTGTTTTTATTCTAAGTATATATGTCAGGGTGTGTGTATGTGTGTAGGAGCTTTTGTTTTGGATTTTTTGCTGATGTTGTTTATACCTTGGAACGATACTTTAAAAACCTATTGAGAGCTAGAACTGATATTCAAACAGCATTTGTTTATATTAAAACCTATCTTGAGAGCTCACAGAGCAATTTTTCTTTTAGCCTTTGCCAGTGCAAAGCTGGAGTTGTTCTGTTGAAACCAGCAGTTTCATCAGCAATTAGTGCATATTTTCCTTATCAGCAGAGAATGCTTTAAAATGGAAAGATAAATAGTTGACTATAATGAAGAGGGGAAGAACTCAAAATGTCTTCCTGATCGAGACGTTAGATCAGTAAATTGTAACAGCTAAGCAAAAACTGGTGTAGTCTCATAGATTCATAGGTCTTATGGAAGGTCGATGCCCTGTTTCTGAAGGGCTCTTGGAGCACTGAAGGGGAGATGACAACGATTTGGCCTGCCACGTCACTCAGATCACAGGGAGTTAGAGATTAGGGATGCCTGTGTCTGCTTCTTAACAGAGTTTTTCTTTCTCCGATTTCCTGCATCTGTTTTCAAAAGTGGATTTGTTTTGCTTCGTGTTTCCTCCCCCTGCTGTGACAACACTCCCTTAACCTTCAGCTTCTGTTTTTAACCATAGATTGAGAAGTAATGCTGCTGCTTCTCTCCCCAGTGATTGTACGTCCTCAGCACGTCGCGAGCAGAAACGGGAGCAGTACCGCCAGGTCCGGGAGCATGTGCGGAATGACGATGGGCGGTTGCAGGCCTGTGGCTGGAGCCTCCCTGCCAAGTACAAGCAGGTAGGGACTACTCTCCAGGGACATCGTCCCTCAAAATGAAACCAGCTAAGACCTAACTCTCCCACTGGTAACCTTAGCCTTAGGCCTTAAATATGTAATTTTGAGGTATCATATGCATGTTTTATATGTATGATACTTGTAGGCACAGGTCAAATTAATCTTTCCTGTATCTCCAGCTAAATCAATGTAGGGGGCTTTGCTCTGCATGAATGTGCTGAAGGAACCTAGCCTAAACCAAAAGTAATTAAAATTCTTTCTCCAGAGTCCAGTCCTTTGTTATTATAATTGGACTTGAACATTAGATATTTCATTTATACTATGGAGAACTTTACCAATCATTAATATAAAACCCAAATGCAGTGCAGTTTGCATCCAATTGAACCCAGCAGTAACACAAAATCAAATGTCATCAGCCTCATTTGTTGGCCTATGACTCATTTAACTTGTCAAAGACCACCTGAAAGGAAGGAGTCTTGCAGTGTGGCTTGAAAGTGGATGAGTTTCAGGCCGTGATGGAAGGCAATGCCAGTGTTCTGATGGAGAATCTGTTAACTCTTTCTCCATCAGCAGTGCAGCTGACACAGCAGTATAGCCACTGTTGACCATACATGAGGCACGGTATCATGGTGAGAGAGGCAGTCTCTTGGGTAGGCTGCTCCCATCCCTGTAGGAACTCTGTTTCATACAAGACGTGAGATGAAGCCTCAGCATCACTCATCTCTGAGATCAATAGGTTTGGTTCTGCCATATTGGTTACAACTCTCTTACCATAGCCTCGTGTTTACAGCTTTGTACTGTCTTTTTCATCTTCTCTTCACCCACAGCTGAGTCCCAATGGTGGTCAGGAAGACACCCGCATGAAAAATGTCCCCGTGCCCGTATATTGTCGCCCACTAGTAGAGAAGGACCCAACCATGAAGGTATGTTGTCTCTGCATATCATTCCAGTCCAGAAAGGGGACATGGAATAAGCAACAAATTTTGGTTGCTAACTGTGCAATTTTTAAAACAATCTGTATTTTTTTTACATTATATATTCCAAGTTCTATCTTCTGCTTCCTTTTTTGAATGGTGGTTTCCAGTGTATGTAGGGAAAAATACCTCTTTCTGTAAGGACATAATTCTCAGCTGATTCTGGTTGCCAGGTTGCCAACCTGGTTGGCATGCTTCTGTCTTACATCTTACGCTTTTTTGTCAGAACTCTTAAATAATATCAGCGACATTTTATGCTTATAAGGCCTTTGCTAAGAGTCCTTAGAGCATAATACAAAACAATATTAAAATTAATGAAACAAGCAGGTGAAAGTAAAAATGCATTTCATTGCTCTTTTTTTAGATTTCACTATTGACTGGGATTCACTGGTAACAGGCCAAAATTATTTAGAACAAATTTTTGTGAACCTTTATCTAACAATTCTGACATATTTTGAGTAGAATTGCGGTTGAGAAGAGGTGGTCATCTCTCTCCAGGTAGCATATTTATCTGCTATAATTAGTTGTTTTGAAATAGGCAGTTTGTCATTAACTTCACTCAGAGCTGATTTTTAGATGTCATTCTGATGTTAAGTTGTAGGAAAACTCTTACACTGTTGGTTCTTTCTAGAAGATTGGCGTGCTCTTTGAATAGTTCAGCATCTTTCCTTTATGCTTTTGGATAAATCCAGTATTTGTTTCTGTAGTCCTGTTCCAAACATTCTCCTAAAAAATCTATCTGGAAATAGCTCATAGGAGGTTAGCTAAATTTGATTTCAGAAAATGTGCAGTGTGCTTCTTTCACCTTACACTTGTTACGTAGGGAGTTAAACCAGCAGATTTTTTTTTTCCTTTTTTTTTAAACTTCACTTTTTATTGTCTTTGTTCTTTACATAGCTTTCTAAGATCAGACAAACACTGATTTTTTTGGCAGAGGAGTGTGTGAGGAAGCAGAAGAGTGCAAGGGGTGGGAGGGGGATGAGGGAACAGGAATGCACTGAATGTGTATCCTCAGCCGAGCAGTCACTGTCGATTTTAGTTAAGCACTCATGCTTATTGTACCCTGAGCTAGTAACATCTGCCGTGTCCTGCTTGCTTTGCTACCATAATTTAGGAACCCCAGAGTCAGAAAAACTGAGGACATTTCCAAAGCCTGTTTTCAGTTATGCATCTGATTTATTATTTTTATTTTCTTTAAATCTCTTAGTCACATCTGTTAAAAAACCCAGTGATTTTCTGCTGGGTTACAGAGAACCTTTACCTTACCTACATCATATGTGACTATGTCGTCTAGTAGAAATAAAGAACTAAATATTTCAGTTGTTTGACACAAACAAAAAAGTTTTCTACAAAGGTGCCAGAATTTAAAGAGACCTTGGAGCCTCCAGAATTCTTAGTTTAAGATTCCTGTTTCTGTTACTTAGCTATGGTGTGCAGCTGGAGTCAATCTCATGGGATGGAGACCTTTGGAGCAGGAGCCTGGGAATGGGCAGAAATTGGATCCTGGACGTGATCCCCTCACCTGTGATAGGGAAATGGAAGACGAGAGCAACAAAAGTAATCATACATCTCCTGAAAAGAAAAAGGTCAGAAAAGAAAATAGATTTTTTTTATTTTCCTCCAGTGTTTTTTCTCATTCCATCCCTGACATGACCCCTCTCTCAATACCTTTGTACTGTGCTGTATCATGCTCTAACTTGTACTTCTGAGACATCATCTCGTGGGGCAGTGTTGTGGTGGCTTGGCTCTTTGGTAACTTCTCTGTGTGATTTTGGATAAATCATCTAGGATAGAATTTCCCAACTCCTGCTTTTGAAGCATTCGGAAATTTGAAAAAATTCATAATAATAAGTGTAATAAATTACTTTGCTTGGTGAGTTGGTAGGAAGATTATGGAGTCCCCATCATTGTGAATTAGAAGACAAAAAAGCAGGCAAACCTTTGTTAAAAAGAACACAGACATAACAGAGTCCATGAGTACATGTGATTCAGAAGATTTATTCCAGCTATGTTTTTCAGTAGTCTTAAGTGGCTTTTTTGTTAAGAACCAAGCTATAGTTGCAGATAATAATACAACGCTTTATAATTTCTGGTTTGTGGGGTTGTTTTCCACAGCTGTCTTACACTGATGCCCTGTAGTTTTCTGAGACCAGCTTGCTTAAGCTGGCCAAGGTTGAGTGCACCCCAGCTCCTTGGTATTGTCTAAAGTGAATGTTCACTGATACTTCTCAGAAGAGAAATGAGTGGCCAAACTCCTCTTGCCCTAAGGAGCCAGATAGGCTCTTTGGCCAGTGTTCCGGACACTAGTGCGGCAATGTGAATGAAATTTGCATAGCTCATATTGTTTATTTGCATCAGCTAGGAAGATACATGGGTTTTTGAAGCCAGCATTGTGGTATTATGGCCAATGGCATCCTGGAATGCATCAGGAAGAGTGTGACCAGCAGGTCGAGGGAGGACATCCTCCCCCTCTGCTCAGCCCTGGTGAGGCCCCGTCTGGAGTACTGTGTCCAGTTCTGGGCTCCTCAGTTCAAGAAAGACAGGGAACTCCTGGAGAAGGGTACAGCAGAGGACCACAAAGATGATGAGGGGCCTGGAGCATCTCTCTGCTGAGGAAAGGCTGAGGGACTTGGGTCTTTTTAGTCTGGAGAAGGGAAGACTGAGGGGGGAGCTGATCAACACCTTTAAATACTTAAAGGGTGAGTGTCAAGAGGAAGGGGCCAGTCTTTTTTCAGGGGTGTCCTCTTGACAGGACAAGAGGAAATGGGCACAAACTTGAGCATAGGAAGTTCCATCTAAACATGAGGAGGAACTTCTTTACTTTGAGGGTAAGAGAGCCCTGGAAGAGGCTGCCCAGAGAGGTGGTGGAGTCTCTGTCTCTGGAGACATTCAAACCCCAGCTGGACACGTTCCTGTGCAACCTGCTGTGGGTGGACCTGCTCTGGCAGGGGGGCTGGACTGGATGAACTCCAGAGGTCCCTTCCTACCCCATGTGATTCTGTGATTCTGTGATTTGCATGTGTAAATGTTGCCATGCACTAATACGCTCAGTCTGATCTGAGAGGAGCTCTGATTCTGCCCATGTCTTCACTCTTCTGAAGGCAAAGGAGCTTCATGAAATGGATGCCACATCCAGTCGTCTCTGGATAGTCACTAGTACACTGTCAACAAGTAAAGTTGTAATTATTGATGCCAATCAACCTGGCACAGTGGTGGACCAGTTCACTGTCTGCAATGCTCATGTGCTCTGCATCTCCAGCATCCCTGGTAAGTGGGGCCCAGGCACTGGCTGTGATCTGCACAGGGTCACCTGCTCCACTGAGGAGTGACAAATGTAGTGTCCTCACTTCAGAACTAATCCTTGGACCCTGCTGCATTCTGAAATTGTCCCTCAAAACCGTAACTCAGATCTGGCTTTCTTGTAGGACCTTTCTGTGGAGATATCCCTCACTGTTGAACATTTAGTAAGTTGTTCCCTTGGGACATAAAGGATGGTTCTGGGAGCAAGAGTGAGCCTTGCCCAGTTTTGGGAGGGCTTGGTAGCTGACCTGGATGTTGGTGCTGGGGATGAGGGGATTGGCCATGATGTTGACTGGTGCTGTTGTTCCTCCCCAGGGTAGTGAACCCTGATATGGTTACCTCAGAAGTACTGCTACATTTAAATTTGTGGTGACATCTAGATTTATGGGAGAATCTGTTCTTTGCCCTTCAGCGGCCAGTGAGAATGATTATCCTCCAGGCGAGATCTTTCTGGAGGGAGATGTAAATCCTGAAGAGTCGTCTGGAACAGATGGTGTCTTGGCAGGAATCACTTTGGTGGGCTGTGCGACCCGATGCAATGTGCCACGAAGCAACTGTTCCTCACGTGGTGACACACCTGTGCTGGACAAGGGACAGAGTGAGTTTTGGGACATAAAACTTAATGGTAGTCCAATTATAGCTAGTACCATATGAGCTTACACTCTTAACAGCTGCATCCTCCTGTCCCTGAGTTAACTACTTCAGAGGCCTCAAGAAGTTTCTTAATGTGGTACAGGAAGACCGAAGGCCCTTTTGGTACATTTCTCTTTAGAGCACTCCTTTTCTCTCTGAGTGATCCACATCCTGCAGCCTGGTTGCAGTGGTCATATAGCAGAGTATTTTGGACAGGTAATGTTTGCCCTGCTACGATTGCTTCTGTTCTTCTTGCTTTCTCTTCTGAACAATGCCTTCTTGTGGAGTCAGTTAAGCCCATATGAAAGCCGTAATGGTGGGCTGACTCAATACCGCAGTGAGCAGCCCTGGAGAACTGCTGATGTTTCGCTAGTCACAGATTGTGCATACTTTAAAGTAGCCTCTTTTCCCCATCCAAGCAGAAAACGCTGGGTGAGCTGCTGTCTGTGGTGCAGGCTCAGGGCTTGATTGAATTTGGCAAGGAAAGATAAATTAAAATATCGACAGCCTGATTTCTGTTTAGCTGACTTACCAGCTCCAGTATGCCTCACACTGTTCTTTATCTTTTAGGTGAGGTGGCTGCTGTCTGCAATGGGAAGATCAACCAGTCCCAGTCTACTGAGGAGGCAACAGAAGCTACGGAGGTACCTGAGAACAGTACAAGCGAGGCAGAGCCTGCTCAGGCCCGGCCTGGGACCCTCACGGAGCACGTGTTCACAGATCCAGTCCCTGCACCCGCACCTCTTATGCAGAATGGGTAGGCAGTCTAGGGCCAAAGTGCCAGCTCAGTTATTTATAAGCTCTGTTTTCATAGGCTTTTTGATATGAGAACCAGCCTGATCTTCTGATAAAGTGTCAAACTGTTTTCAGTTTTGTGCCCAAATAGTATTACAGGTGGGATGACAGGGAGAGAAAGAAAGGAAATGAAAATAAATATAGTTCAGCCTGCAGCAGACTGTGTCCACTGTTTAAGTGCAAATATTTGATCTCTCAGTATGAATTGAAACCTGCTGTTAAGACAGATCTTCAAAAGTACATGTACACTTAATGTTCTTACTGAGGGAGCTTATTGATTCATGTGTAAAAAGATGATTGATTTGTTCTAGTAGTACCCCTAATGTGCTGTAAAGATAATGAAGAAAGCATTGTCATCACCCAAAAATTCTTAAGACAAATGAGTCTGATGTGATGGCCTGAGGAGCAGGGTGGAAGTCTTGGACAGAAATTGTTCCTAAATTACCAAGTTGTTCTAAGTTGTTTCTGCAGAAGTTGGAAATGAACAGAGAAAATATTGTTTATGTAATAGTACTGCCAAACACTAAGTTAAGTTCTATAGATTTGAACTACTTGCTATTTGTATTGGTGGGGGAAAAAGGGAGTTTTGCAGATTCAGGAGTCAAGCAATTAAAAAACACTGAGAAGAAAGTCATTGTGTATACAGGGGCCCTTGTCTGCTTGTGAATGCCAGACTGTGAGCGTAGATGAGCATTCTGTGTGTTGCTGCTACTAAAGCCTCTAACAGTGTTCTTTCGCCTCTTCAGGGAGAATGGGCAGCTGAAGACAGAGTCCAGCACAACACTGGCAGATCAGGAGCTGAATGGGGATTCTGCTGGGACTTGCACCAGTGCTGCGCCCACCATGTGGCTGGGAGCACAGAATGGCTGGTAGGTTCCCCTTGGGCTGGCAGATTTCCCTGTCACCTCTGTTCTCTGGGCTCTGCTTTTCATGTCCACGCACCTTTAGTTCACTTCTTGTTTCTGGAGTAGGTTTCTGTTGTTCGTTGTTGATCTGAGCCCTCAGTTGATCATAGGCAGAGGGCTTCAACCTCACTTGCCTAACCTCCACCTTTCCTACCAGAAGAAAAGACTCGAGCCTAGTCAGGCTAAAGGTGTGGGGCCTTGTTGCTAACCTTCCCTGTTTTTACTTTCTCACAGGCTTTATGTGCACTCGGCTGTATCCAACTGGAAGAAGTGTCTGCACTCGATAAAGCTGAAGGACTCTGTACTGAGTCTAGTGTAAGTGTGCATGCCAAGGGACACTGAAGGAGAAGGTTCAGTTCCTAAGTGGCATTTAAACGGGGGTAGCAGCTCTTTATCAGTCATCTTTTCCTTTGCTCTTCTAAGTGCCTTGTTTCATGAGGAAAGTTTCCCAAGGTCTTGAGTATTGGAAAGCCTCATACTGAGCTGTATTCATAGTCAACTGCAGAGCTGAGCCAATTCAGTGAAGAAGGTACTAAAAGAGATTAGCAGTATCGGAGGAAATCACAGGGAGGAGAAAGGCAAAATTTCACTGGGGTGTAAATTATGTGAAATTTGTTGAAATTCATGGAGTTTACAGTGTAGAAGGAGAAATTAACCTCAATAGAAATTTATGGTTGATCTTACTACAACGAAGGTAAAAGGTGTGACCCTCGGCCCTTGCAGGATGTTCCTGCAAGTGCTAAATTGAATGGGAATTGTAAAGAGAACATAAAGATGGTGTGCATGGATGGCATAAAGGATTTGTTAGTCCATTCTTTCTACAGACTTTTAAAAGACTTGCTTTTCTGTGATTTCAGGCATGTGAAAGGGAGGGTGCTTGTTGCTCTGGCAGATGGAACACTAGCCATATTCCATCGGGGAGAAGGTAAGAATCAATGCAATAAGAGAAAACCAAACATGGCTGAAAGTGTAACAATGGATTAGACGTTATTCTGGGTCAAGAAGGAAAGGTGCTGGTTTGCCAGAGCACAAACATATGGTTAAAATGCATAGCTATTATACACATGTAATCCTTATCCTAAAACATCTAAGGCATACTTTAACACCATCTCCTGAGCTTTTCTAAACAAAACTGTGTGTGTGTGTATGTTCTGTGTAGCACATGCAGAGTAAATGCAACACTTTTAGGAATACATATGCTATGCAGTTGTTTGAGGCATGCTTGTTAAATTTAATGCATTTGGGGCATATTGGTGTTCCTGTGCAATCACAAATCAACGGTAACAGGGCATGCACAGCTCAGGCTGTACCCAAGCAGATTATCTGTGCAGTTGCAAATAGGCCTGCTGCTTCCCAGAGAAGCTGGATCCAGTATAGGTAGTGGAATTGATCACTGCGTACGCAGCAGGCAGAGCTGGGATTCTCTGCAAGTCTGGAAATCTCAAACAAATGGTGCCTTTGCATTGTACTTGGTCAGTTTTTCTTGTTGCAAAAAAGAGATGTCTGAGTAATCTGACATGCCTTAATTTTGTCACTTCAAGATATTTTTTGAATTCTGTGTTTCTTGTCCTCTTCACTGTTGTAGGTTTTGTTTCCCTGTGACTTGAACAGTTCCTAGCTGTGTTCATACCTGAAAGCACATGGGAATTTGCTAACTCTGACTAATGTTTGCATATTAAGAACTTAGTTATTCTTTGAGTAGCAGTTTATCCAGCAAGCTGAAATACAGAGAGTTCTGGGTTTGTGCAATGGAAATTTGATTCAGCCTTTGTCATGAGTTCAAGCCTGACCACTGACACATAAAAATTGTTCCCATCGGAAATAGGATAAAGCTTCATGACATAGAAGCCACTTGTCTGTGAGGGACACAGTATCTGCCTGGTTAGTTTCAAAATAGGCATGAGAGAAGGGAGGTTGATTCCTCGTCCTGTGTTTGACACTTTGGGGAAATTATGTTGTCCGTCTGTGATATGAGGGAGCCTCACCACAAGGTCCATTTCCTTTTAAGTTTCCGCATAGTCTTCTTAGGCTGTCTTTCTTCTTCCCCTGCTATTTTTGTTTCACTTGTTAGAGAAGCCTGTTCACTTCATTACTATAAAAGGATGTTTAAATTAGCCTGATTTGGAGAGCTTGCATCCCACCAAACTAGGCTTTATTGTCATGTGTTTTGTAAGTATAAGGTTGTGCCTGAAGTAGTATTATGGATTCATGGGAAGTTCCCAGACATAAACAAACGAACATTTGAGTATTAGCTAAGCCTATATACATAGATATACATGGAAAAGTAGATGATTTTATTGTATACTGACGTGTGGTGAAGGAGATGCATCTTTCCACACTTGTTTTTCACCTTAGATGGTCAGTGGGATCTCAGTAATTACCACCTAATGGACCTCGGTCACACTCACCATTCCATCCGCTGCATGGCTGTTGTGTATGATAGAGTCTGGTGTGGCTACAAGAACAAAATCCATGTTATCCAGCCTAAGACAATGCAGATTGAGGTAAGAGAGCACATGTGTGTGTATGAATGCACATGCTTGTGCTGTACTTACTCTTGTAACTGTTTTGTGCTGCAGTGTATGGAAATGCAGAACCTTCATATTGTCATTGCTGACTGTAGGACCCAAACTGTCAATCTGGCTCATGTTATGACCCACTCTGCCAGGGGAGTATTTTTTCCTTCCTCCCTTTGCAGAGGTTAAATCTTTAGATAAGTCTAAACTGAGCACTTTCTATGCCTTTACTAGTGAGTCTGTGAGGCCAGGAACTGTACAAATGTGCGTGCGTGCTTTACAGCTACCCTTCGTATAGAGTCTAAGACTTCTCCATCTGTAGGCATTGTGGCACAAAGGAAGTGTAAGCAAGCCCCAGTGATCCACTTGTCTAATAAAAAAAATGACGTTTAGAGCCTTTTGGTTGAAATTCAGTACAGCAGTGCTGGTACAAACCAATTTAACAGTGCTTGGAATAATTCCAATCAAAGGGAGAAGTGCTGAATCTGACATTCACATTAGTGAGCCAATGCAGTTTGATCTGTGGAATTTATCCTGGGGTTATGTGCTTTCTTTTTCTACCAAGCACATTGAAACTCTTGGTTTCTGATTGTTCTTGCTCCTGAAGTGGTCTGCAAAGACCGTAAACTCTGCAGAGCAGCTGTACAACTCATTATTTCAAGCAAGGGTTTTTCTGTCTACTGTAGTGAACCTCTGAGATCAGCTAGCATTAACACATTTTCTGCAAGAGCTTTGAAACCCAAAGAAGTGATCCCACTTGACGAAAATGGAGTATGTGTGTAGGTAATTGCAAACCTTTTGTGAACTCATGTTGATCCACCAATTTGGCATTTCAGAAATCCTTTGACGCCCACCCTCGGCGGGAGAGTCAGGTGCGACAGCTGGCATGGATTGGAGATGGAGTATGGGTTTCTATCCGCTTGGACTCCACTCTGAGACTTTACCACGCCCACAGCCATCAACATCTGCAAGATGTCGACATTGAGCCTTACGTCAGCAAGATGCTAGGTGAGGCAGTAGGGACTGTCATTAAATGGTCTGTTGCTTCCTGAGATCAGGGAGAAATCAAAATTCATTAGCAGACCTTGCCCAAAGTCATAACTGACTCTCCAATTCTTATGCATTCTTACTAGGCACTGGAAAGCTGGGCTTCTCATTCGTGCGGATTACAGCCCTGCTCATCGCTGGCAACCGCCTCTGGGTAGGGACAGGGAATGGTGTTGTCATCTCCATTCCATTGACTGAGAGTAAGTGACATTTATTGGAGATACTTCTGTGTACCTCCCTTTTGAGTGTCATTTGTTTAGCATGGCAGATGGCTCTGGCAGGCTAATGCTTTCCAGACATTTTTACTCTGAACCTGACACACCTTTGATCATTGCAGTGTTCAGAGAGAGGAGCCCTGAGTATGAGCAACCCTGAACTTGGTTTAACCCTTCTTTATTAAAGAATTAAGTGTTCAGTTGAAGGGATTTAACCTGTTTATAGATATTTGCTTCTGTCCCTTTCAGTTCAGCAGAAGCCATTTCCTTCTTAGGGGACCAATGACATCTCTACCATCTGTAGAGTCTTCTTTTTTTGAGCATGACCTTGACAGAGCAGACTGATGTGAACTGATTCTGTTGCTACTGGAAAGCAGGAGAAACAAAGCTTTGGGAATTGTAGTAAGTCTCCAAAAAGACACCATGGGATGAGAAGTTACCAGGAAGATCTCCCTGGAAATTTTGGTTTGGCATAGACATCTAAATGTCTCAGTAACAGTATTTTCCAGACACTGACCTTAGAAAAGCTTCATTGACTCAAGTTAGGGCTCAGCTTTATCAGTCAAGTAGAAATCAGTATCCTATGCCAAATCCAACCTGGTGAGAAAACCCAGCAGTAGTAGTTAATAGGTGCATCTCTGGAGCTCAGAAGCTCAGTCGAAGCTCTTAGTAATCCTGTTCTGTACCTGCCAGTCAGCATCTAATTTTGCACACGTGTGTTCCAGATTATAATGAGGGAGTAGGATTTGAGGCCAATTACACTTGCTTTCAACAGAAAGCAGCCAAATATACATTTTCTCACCACTGCTAGCAGGAAATTGAAAAGCAAATGGCTCTTGTATCAGAGGAGCAAACCTGTTGTAGTCCTCCTGGAAGTCAGGGCTGAGATGGTCTCCTCTAAGGCTAGTTGAGCTGGATGTACCCAGGGCTGACTCCAGGAACCCAGTGACAGAGTTGTCTTTGCGCATTGCATTCTTGGTCTCGTTTCTGAATCCCTGTTTTAATGCCCATTCCTTCTTGGTGCTACTGTCCTAATTCTGAGTTAAGCTTGTTCCCTGCTGTAAACCACTTGCATTATCTTTTGGTGTTTCTGTAAAAACATGGTAAGCGATGAGGTCTCACTAGAACATTTAGCAATGGATCCTTGTGACCATGGTCCCTCTCCTATCTCAGATATTACATTTGTACTTGTAAGATAAGAGCAAAGTGAGCAAGAGCAGTGTTGGTATAAACTGATTCAAGCCTGTAGCTCTTGTTGCGGTTTCTCTAGATTTTATATGTTTCTGTTGCTCCCTCAATTTTCTCCCAGTAATCACCTTTTTCTTTTTTCCCATCCTGCCTGTCTCTTCCCGTGCCCCTCTGTGTTCCCACTCCTTGCCTGTGCCTAGCTGTAGTCCTCCACCGAGGCCAACTCCTTGGGCTCCGGGGTAAGTCCATTGCCTCCTTCCTTCAGCTTCACTCCTTCTGCACCCATTCACCTTTGCAGTCACCTTCCCACCCTTCCATCCTGCCATTCAGCTCTCTCCATCCATTGTTCCTCATCACTCTTTTAAGTTGCGTCTGAGAAAAGTGACCAAAGACAGTTATGTAAATATCTTCATTTCTCATGGCTAAAAACATTTTCATCCATCTCATCAGCCATCCCTCTGGGCTTTTTTTTTATGTCAAGAGTACTTTATTATTCATCAGTAGTTCCCTCATTGTGGTAGGCCAGGTTTGAGGTGGGGACTGTGAAGCTTCATTCCTTCAGAGAGTCACAGGAAGCAGGAGTAGACTGGTCTTCCAAGGTCTTCCTTGGTTATCCTTAGTGTTTCAAGGAACCTTCTCTCATCAGTTCCAGGCGAAAGATAGTAGGTGCTGTGGTACCTGCCAGCTGCAAGTAATCAACCAAGACTTTAAACCAGAGGGGACTTCAATAAACACTAAGAATTGTTTGGTTTTGTGCCAGTTAAGGCAGGGTCTGAGTTCAAATTTATGCTTACCTTAGCATTTCCAGGGTCAGAAAGGAGTATTTTTTTCTCATTGTAAGACATTTCTGTCACTGTCCAGAAGCCTTATCAATATATATCTCCTCCTTTTAAAGCATCTGTTATTGGTTGCAGTAAGAAGCCAGATACCGAGCAAGAAATGCTAGTACCAGCCCTGTCTTGTCAATCGGATGAACTCATCCAGTTGTAACTGCCATAGCAAACCGAAGCACAGAGGTACAGAGAGCCTTCATCGTGGGGATCTTCCCCCTGCACACAGTGATTCTCATTCCTCCCTCAAAATATTCGTGCTTGTCTCGCCATCCTGGCTGGAGCCTGATAGATAAAAGTCTGCTTTGTCCAAGTGACTTAATAATTGAAATCTAGTCCAAGCCAAAATACAGAACTTCAGATAATTAAGGAAGCAATCAATTTCTCTCAGAGAAAGTGAAAGCCTTCTGATTTTAGTACTGTTTCTGCAACCATTGATGTGGGTGCATGTGCAAGGAAAGCATCTTCCATGCTGAGCTCTGAGCACTGGTCTCTCTTCCTTGGTGAGTGGAAGCATTCACATTCTCAGAGCCTGGACATGAAGGATGCTGACCCCTAAGTCCACCCTGAAATCCTTGGAAGCTATGGATGGTGAACATCTTCCAGCTGTTCATTGTTTGAGTAGCTGATCTTCTGGTGTCATGGATAAATCAAGGAATAAAGAAGGACTTCACTCCACTGCTGTGACATTTACTGGGCTGAGAGACCTTCACCAGACTCAGAGACTGCTTTCAGCAGCCTGTGTGTTCACAGCTTGGCATAAGCAAAGGACTTGACTTGGAAACTGAGCAATTTCACCAATCCAGAAAATAGCAGTAATTCTCCTCCAGGTGCCCTTCATGTTTCACGGGTAGAGTGGGCACCTTTGCACACCCTGCCAGGTGCAAAAGACCAAGGTTGATCCTAGGACAGCAGGTGGTTTCTGGAGGCTGGATAGGATTGCTGCTGGTGACGAGGCCTTCAATGGGACATGTGAGAGACCTTGTCTAGTTTCCCCTAGCTTCACTCTTTCCCAGCGCCTCCAAGGATGTGTGCCTCATTAGTAGCCAAATACTAGATTTGATGAGAAAATTTAGTTCGCTATCATGGGTAGATTGCTACCAGCCTAAGAGAGAGGGAGTGTATAGTCCAGTGTGGTGTCCTCCATCACATCCTTTACCTGATACCTTTAAAGAGACCTATACCTTTAAAGGTTTTTCTTCGTGGCTCATTAGTTTTCTCTTTGATTAAGTGCCTTCTGTAAATAGGACTCTAAGCTATCACTGACAATATTCCTTCTCCCTGTCCCTAGCCAACAAGACCTCTCCAACCTCTGGAGAGGGCAGCCGCTCTGGCGGGGTCATCCACGTGTACGGTGATGATAACAGTGACAAATCTGCCAGCAGCTTCATTCCCTACTGCTCCATGGCTCAGGCACAGCTCTGTTTCCACGGCCACCGTGATGCTGTCAAGTTCTTCGTCTCTGTACCTGGTAAGGATGAGCACAGCCCTTCCTTGTGAGGGTCTTGTCCCGCTGTCCATTCTGCAGGAGGAGCTTGAGCTGATCTGCAGCAGATGGCTGTCCATGCCATTTCTAGTGCTTGCAGGTCACTGTAGCTCAGACATCAGTAGTTAAAACTGCACTGACTTCCAGATTTCATCAGCGGAAGGAATTGGCCTGCCCAGTTGTGTGTGTGTGTCTGTCTGTCTGTCTGTGTTAATTGCACGGGGGCTGAGCAAAGGCACTGACAGCACTCTGTCTTCCCCTAGGCAACGTCCTAGCAACCCTGAATGGGAGTGTGTTGGACAGCCCTTCAGAGAACCCCAGCACAGCGGCCACAGAGACCGAGGGGCAGAAGCTGAAGAACGTCCTGGTGCTGAGTGGAGGAGAAGGGTACATCGATTTCCGGATTGGTGAGTGCCTGTGGTGGGAGGCACCTGGAGGGGGTCAGAGTGCAGGGCCATGGTCGTGGAGAGAGGGATCACTGCTGTGGGGAGTGAAATCTGAAAAGCAGTGCTCTCTGTTTCCCCTGCCTCTAGCTGTGAGGGCAGATAGCAAGCATTTTCCTTGTACGGTACAAGGCTGCCAAACTCTGCCTCTGCCTGTGCCTGCAGTGCCATGAAGTCTGCGTTAATGGCCCTGGAAAGAATAAAACCCTCTGTGCCACTGGCTGCAAATGTTGCTGCCCCACTGTGGTCACCCATGCTGCTCAAGAGTGCTCTGTGTTGTAAACATTGGCTTCCCCAAAAGGACAGGTGGTTTTCCTTACTGCTGGAGATGGTTGGTTCCATCCATACAGTCCTGCTTCAAAAAAGCACCATATTGCTATAAATGTTCTCCAGGCATAAAGGAAGGTCTCAGCTCGTGCTGTCTGTTGTCAGACTGCCAAGGCTGTAGCAGGGATATTAGCCTCTTTGAAAGTATTCCAGAGCAGTGCAATTTGGGATTTTGTTCTTGGCTTTTTCACTCTTCGTTTTCTCTCTTCAGGGGATGGAGAAGATGATGAGACAGAGGAGAATGCAGGAGATGCCACCCAGGTGAAGCCAGTACTTTCCAAGGCTGAAAGAAGCCACATTATTGTGTGGCAAGTATCATATATCCCGGAGTGAGAATTTCTCCTTTCCCACCAATGTAAGTGTCCCTCCTTCCACCTGAATGCCAAAATGTACATACAGAATGCCTGCATTATACCTACTGCTGGAAACCGACCCCAGACAACTGCAATGGCTCCTGCCTCGGACTGTGACTCCCTTCTAACCTCTGAACTCGCAGCTTTCATCTTGGGCCCGTGCACTTTCTGTGTGGTTGGATTATTGTTCTGCTCTGGAGTTGGCATCTACAAGGAGAGAAATGGCAGTGCATCAATGAAGTTTGGAGCTCGAACTGTGTAAAGCCTTTGCCCAATGATCGGGAGCTGGCAGCTTGATGGGTGGTGGCTCAGGTTCTCCGGAAGGTTGCCTCATTCCCACCTGCATGAGAAGTAATTGCACGGGGGCTGAGCAAAGGCACTGACAGCACTCTGTCTTCCCCTAGGCAACGTCCTAGCAACCCTGAATGGGAGTGTGTTGGACAGCCCTTCAGAGAACCCCAGCACAGCGGCCACAGAGACCGAGGGGCAGAAGCTGAAGAACGTCCTGGTGCTGAGTGGAGGAGAAGGGTACATCGATTTCCGGATTGGTGAGTGCCTGTGGTGGGAGGCACCTGGAGGGGGTCAGAGTGCAGGGCCATGGTCGTGGAGAGAGGGATCACTGCTGTGGGGAGTGAAATCTGAAAAGCAGTGCTCTCTGTTTCCCCTGCCTCTAGCTGTGAGGGCAGATAGCAAGCATTTTCCTTGTACGGTACAAGGCTGCCAAACTCTGCCTCTGCCTGTGCCTGCAGTGCCATGAAGTCTGCGTTAATGGCCCTGGAAAGAATAAAACCCTCTGTGCCACTGGCTGCAAATGTTGCTGCCCCACTGTGGTCACCCATGCTGCTCAAGAGTGCTCTGTGTTGTAAACATTGGCTTCCCCAAAAGGACAGGTGGTTTTCCTTACTGCTGGAGATGGTTGGTTCCATCCATACAGTCCTGCTTCAAAAAAGCACCATATTGCTATAAATGTTCTCCAGGCATAAAGGAAGGTCTCAGCTCGTGCTGTCTGTTGTCAGACTGCCAAGGCTGTAGCAGGGATATTAGCCTCTTTGAAAGTATTCCAGAGCAGTGCAATTTGGGATTTTGTTCTTGGCTTTTTCACTCTTCGTTTTCTCTCTTCAGGGGATGGAGAAGATGATGAGACAGAGGAGAATGCAGGAGATGCCACCCAGGTGAAGCCAGTACTTTCCAAGGCTGAAAGAAGCCACATTATTGTGTGGCAAGTATCATATATCCCGGAGTGAGAATTTCTCCTTTCCCACCAATGTAAGTGTCCCTCCTTCCACCTGAATGCCAAAATGTACATACAGAATGCCTGCATTATACCTACTGCTGGAAACCGACCCCAGACAACTGCAATGGCTCCTGCCTCGGACTGTGACTCCCTTCTAACCTCTGAACTCGCAGCTTTCATCTTGGGCCCGTGCACTTTCTGTGTGGTTGGATTATTGTTCTGCTCTGGAGTTGGCATCTACAAGGAGAGAAATGGCAGTGCATCAATGAAGTTTGGAGCTCGAACTGTGTAAAGCCTTTGCCCAATGATCGGGAGCTGGCAGCTTGATGGGTGGTGGCTCAGGTTCTCCGGAAGGTTGCCTCATTCCCACCTGCATGAGAAGAAGTACGTCCCCCTGGCATCCCTTGCCAAAGCAGTGGTGGTGAATCACAACTTCTGCAGCACCCTAGCAGAAATCCTTTCTAGTTCACCAGTGGACTCTCCTCCTTATCCACCCTTAAGCACAGAATAATGTCGCACAGACTGAGAGCAGCCAGGTTCAATGAACCCTCAATAGAAAGGAGTCTCAGGGTTTGGGCAGCACTTCTACACTTTGGTTGGAGAAGGCAGCAGTGCCATTACTGTGGGGAACACATCCTCCGTACTGGGAGATGGAAGGTCTCCCTCCTCTGCTGCTGTTGTCTCAGCAGTCGTGTGCTGGGTGACTGTGTGTGTCCAGAGAGGATTGTTTGGTAGCCTCGGATGGGAGACAGGTGTTTGATCGTGGAGGCCACAGGGCCTTTGGAAACTGTGGTAGCAAAGGGGTACTGGAACCTTGTTTTTTTAAGAGCAGAAAAGGCAGAAATACGTTAACTCCCCTTTCTAAAAATGCCAGGCAGAAAAGAACTCTTGAGTTCATTCTGAAAGGTTCAGGAGAAAGCTATCTCCGAGTAGCATTTTTTGGCTTTCAGAATACAGGTGAGGGCAGATGATGTTGGTCTGCTGTGAATTCTGCATTAACACACTGAGGTTACTGTGACTCATGAGGTTGTGCCCTCATCCCGGGAACTGATGGAAGGAAGGAGATGGCTGTTTTCCTTCACACTGTGGCTGTTGGTTAGGAAAGACTGTGTAGGTGCGGTCAAGGAATAGAAAGGCTGTGTCTCGCCTAAGGTCACACAGAAAAAGGAATTGAGGCCAGATCTCCCAACCTCTTTTACCCAACATTGTAAGCATCGACCTCGTTACTAAGCAGTTTGAAAAGCTGGACATTTCTCACTCCTGTAAAGAATTGACAACCCCCCAAGAGAAATTCTGACAGTCCTTCTTGTGTAAACAGTGCTGGGGGATTGCAAATGCATGTCCTGCTTACAAGAGACACAGCCAAAAATGAGGCCAGGGAGAGTGGTTCTGAGCTCCAGATGCAGCACACGGCAGCTCCAGATGTAGAGGCAATGGTTTGTCCTCCCTTTCTGACTGTGGAAACAGTCCTGTCTCCACAAGGACAAGTTCTGTTTCCTTTGAACACTCCCTCCTGGATGTGTAGGACTAGAGTGCATAGCAGGTGTTAACAATGCATTTGGAGGCTCCTGGTGGTCATCTTGTTTCTTCCCTGAGCTGTGCAGAACTCCAGGGTTCACAGGGATGTCCTTGTGCCAATGTGACAGTATGAGGACAGCTGGGAAGCTCCCAGTGGTGTCCTGTGCTTGTCACCATGCACCAGGCTGTCCCCAAGGTTGATGGTCTAAAGCTATGTATGTGCTGCAGGGATGCAGTATTCCCAGGGAAGCTCTAACATGTGGCATCTGTCCTGATGCAGCAGCACTGAAATGCTTTTTGGATCCACAGTTCAGAAAAGGCTGGAACAATAGGACATCACTGGAGAAGAGAGACCTCAGCCACCCAAGTACGAAGCCACAGTGGTGCCCATGCTGCCTGTGAGCAGTGCTGGTGACACGCACACCCACACTGCTCTTTACTGAGGTAGGGAACCTGTTGGATGGTGTCCTCCAGCCACTGGCACGCCTGGCTCTGTGCCTGGCATTTGGCTAAGGAATGCTCGGAGCCACCACCTGCATGCAGGGAGACCTTTCACCAGACATGTCACTGCTGCTGACCATGCCAGGCTTCTCATTCACTTTCTCAAAATGCTTTCTGCTAGGAAGAGCTCTTTGGATTGTAACACAGAGTGCAGTTAAGTTAACAAGATCAACATTTAGACCACAGGCTCCACAGACATGTTCATCTGTTAGGGCCAGGTAAATGTCATAATTCAGGCTAATTGAAGGAACAACAAAAAAGAAAAAGCTGTAGTAAGCCCAGTTCCTTAGCTCTGTCGACTCTTCCGTAGGAAAACACAGAATTGCAACGTTCTTACCTCTTCTTGTTTGTTCTGTATCTGGTTTTAGCAGTTGAAGTGACAGTACTCGGTCTGCTGTCACCCACTGGGCCCTGGCAACATAAGGAAACCAGTCTCGGGCCTCTACCAACAGGTTCCTTTCCAGCCCAGTGCGTGTTTTCCTCCAAGAGAAGCACATGTCCAAAAGGGGCAGCTCCAGCAAAGTAGAACCAGCCTCTGCTGTCAGCTCCTGTGGGCACTTGGTGGCTGCTGGGCAGCAAGGTGAGAACTGACTGGCTTCAACACACTTCCCTGTCATATCTCCACTGTGATGTATGTAAAGTATCTTGTATGTTACAAAAGGATTTTAAAAAGTGTCTTAAGGCCTGTAAACTCTGCTATTTGGTCTGAAGATGGCATTCTGTAAAGAGACTGCTGTATGAATACGTCCCCATGCTTTGTTCCCTATGCTATCAAACAACAAACCATATCTGTTCTGTATGTAATAAATGTGTTAACATCAGCAAGCGCAAGGTGTTGTGTTCCTATAAAGGCACTGGGATTTCTGTATAGTCTTTAATAACAGCAGGATACTTAAACGGGTGGGAATGGCAGCTCAAGTGTTAGCTGTTGAGCAATTTAGTGGCAAGAAATAAGATGTGGATTGCTTACTGGGTTGGAGCAGAAGGGGCTGGCCCTGCAAGCCACAGTGCAATCTGTAGCTTCTCCCAGTAACAGAAATAAAAGGCGGAAAACACAACCATCAGCTGCTTGCTGCGGCTGTCCAGTGGTGTCTCCTCCAGCTCAGCTGCCAGGGCTTAGCTTTCAACGCTCAGTTTGCTGATGTCCCCTGTCAATACAGGATGGTGCTTTACAAAGCCCTATAGGAAGTGGTGACATTCAGCACTGCAGGAAGCAAGTTCCTCTTACTGCCAGAAGCACTTAGATACGTTCATATTTACTTTGTAGAACTGCATTAATTCAAGGGCTGCAGATAGCAGTAACAGTGAGGAAGCCACCTCCTTATTCCAGGAGCAGCTTCTGCCCTGCGAAGGGATCCCTAAGGTGAGTCACTTCTGTGACTCCACCTGCACTGCAGTCTTGTGCAGGCCAGAGTGAAGTACAGCAGGCAGTGCCTCCTGGGTTACTAGAGGCACCTCGACAATGACGTTTGGAAACAAGCCCTGGGACTCGTCCCACCACCCTGGGGCTGTACCCTTCAGTACATCCAGGAGCAGCTTGAGCAAGGCACTGCGTGAAGCACAGCCATGTCTGGCTAAGGAAGACGCTCACTACCATCATCCTTCAGACGAGCACCCCAATGCCCTTCAACAAGCCAGGAGCGTAATGTACAGGTTTGAGAGTCCAAAGTTCCCAGCATGTTCCAGGCACTGAATCCACCACATGGCAAAACAGGGCTTTACAGCTTTCCAGAAGGGGACCTTCTCAATTGGATGATGATTTTGGGTTGCCCAGGTCTCTATGTGAGGACACCCCCCGAGGTGTTAGGGCCCTGAGGTCACCAGCAGGCTGTGATGTCATCAGCCCCACCTGGGCCCCCACCCATACATGGGCCCCTTCCACCCATGGCTCAGGAGCCTCATTTAAGTACCATCTGGGGCCTTCAGTCTTCATCTGAGCTATGCCCATGTCCAGCTGCTCCTAGATGGACCCTTTGAACCTGGGGGTTCAAGGACTAGATGATCTTCAAAGGTCCGTTCCCACCAAGCTATTGTATGATACACACCTTATGGTGTGTTAGCTCCACCTGCTTTTGCTCTTGGCTGGGCTCCCTGAACGGGTGCTGGTTGTAGGCTATTTCTTGCCTTGTCTGGGCCTGTTGACAGATCCTGTTCCCAGCACTTGGCTCTGCCCACTGTGGTCAGACTGGGGCCCTGTGCCGTGTCGGTGAGGGCACTGCGTGTGCCCGGGCTGTGTTCAGCTCCTGCCTACATAGGACAGAGGACTACATGGTTCTGCTTGTCCCATCGAACTCACATCTACACCTTCTGTCCCACCTCACTCATCCTTGGTTTGTGCGCTGGTTCAATAGCACCTCAATCACGATATGGACAGTGATTGTCCATACCAGTTCTGCCTGGCAGAGGTTGTGGAAACCAAAGCAGCTCTTTTCCAGTAGCTGCAGCGGGAAGTCTCACAGCCTCAGACTGTTTGTGCCTTAAGCAACACTCTGGATTTTCCATCCCCTGGACTCTCCCATTGCTTCTGAGGCCAGCGAGCCAGCCCTGGCACACGGCCTCCTGCACTTCTGCCACAACAGAGGGACAAGAGGCCAACCCCTCCCAGCCTTCACGCTTCATCACTAGACCAGCGTTTCACTTGTAAGAAAAGCCTTCCCTTGTATCCTATAGCAGCTTAATCCTTCAGGAGCCTCTGGGGAGGAAGGCCAGGCAGCCGATGTCTATCCATTTGCTGATGACAAGCGTTTTTCCTGGTGGTTGGGGCCATGTGTTTCCCTCTCCCTGCAGGCCTGCCGTGCGCACTGGGCAAGGCATAGAGTCCAGTTTTTGCTTTCCCTCAGTAAATCCCTTGAAGCTACTTGTGATCTTGGGATGCTGCAGCAAATGGAGCAGCACCTCCTGACTACTACTGCGCAGGGAGCTAAACAGCTGCTTCTGCAGGGAGCTGATCTGTAGGGTTACAGACCAGAACAGCCCTTGTGCCCCCTCCACCCACACCCAGACCAGACCTTCCCACAGTTCCTGACACAGAAGCAGAATCCACAGCCAATGCAAGAGACAATGAAATGCTAAGAATTGCACTAAGGGGTTGCATGTTTTAATGTTCACAGCAACACGCTGCACTGGAACAGGAGGTAATTTGCGGTGGGCTTCAAATAGTAAGAGCCAATCCTGTATACTTTGCATCACCAGCATTAAAATTATTTATTTCCTGACAGCTGTCTCTGGGAATAAGAGATGGATAGCTGTGAATAAGCTTAGGATCTAAAGTCATGGTCTGTTCCTCCCGGTGCGTTCACTGCCATCATATGTAACACAGATGATTCTGCAGCGGTGAAGAAGAATCCGATGCAATGCCTGTATTTGGCAAACTAATGGCTCTGCACTTGGGCCTTAATGATGATCTCTGTGCACTGAAAATAATACCAAGTTTTCTTAGAACTATGCTGTAGAAATAAGAAAATATTTATTTTCATTAGTAGATACATTCGTACACAGCTCTGTAAAATAATGTGATATTCTCAGTCATTTTTCTGTGATTTATGTAGGACCCAATCTGAAAAATGTTTAAAAACCTGATTTTTAGGCTACAGAGGAAATGGTGCTCCAAAGAACTGTAACTGGATGACAGGACCTATGCACTCAGAGACTGTACAGGGTAACAAGAAGGTTCTTCTGCTGACTGAGACCACAGTTACTGGAAAAAAAAATAATAATGAATGTATCTACAGCTTTCCTTTCAGATGAGGTCACTGCACAGGGCTGGGGAAAAAGCTAGGAAACCTGGATGCAGCATACCACAGAGGACAAGGGGGTCCTGCTGTAAGATGCCGTGCTTTTAACACGCAGTGAGGGCATGTGGGAAGCTCAGGACATAAAACAAGTCTTTATACTGGTGTCCCTGCAGATTTCTTTGCACCCTGAAGGGGAGAGGCCATGACCTTCCCCAGATCAATCATTGGCTCCTCTGTGATGGGTTTTCCCTCCTTCTGCCACTGCGCAAGGATCATGGCTCGGAGCAGAGGTGGGTACGGAAGGTACCGAATGGTCTCCTCCAGCACTGGGGTGAATTTCTTGAAGGCCTCCTCCTCATGCTTGGGGACCATACGCCAGTCATGGTACATGACTTTGTCAATCTCTCTCATTTCTTCTTCGGTTTTGCCTGAGAAAAGATGATGAACACCAGTGGACAACACTATTGACAACAAACTCCCTCTGGGAAACGCAGGAAGCGTCTCTTCTCCAGTACCAAAAGCGCTACACCGGGCAACAGTAAAGAATGTTTTCAAAGGTTCAGTTGGCGCATTCCCTGCTATACTATGGGATCCCACGTCTGTCCTCAGAAATCAAAACAGAAACAGGCTGAAAGGACTACAGGCAAATCATTGAAATTCTCTTAATTTAAAATGTCACTTCATTTCTCTGGTTCAGTTTCCATGCCTAAGGAACCAGAGTAATTTTTCTCTACACTTACAGAAGTTCCCTGGGAAATGTAACGTTAGAAATACTCAACAACTTTAAAACCTTTGAATGAGAAATGTTTCAGAAACTCCAGTATGTGACAATCACATGCCTAACAAAGCATTTTAAAGCAGCTTTAAAAAGGGAAATTCACTCACAACTCCAAGCGTTAATTTAAAATCCCAGTAACCTGGCCATCACTCCTCTTTTACCGATGATTTTACCTGGAATATCGTCACGGGTTTATTCTGTGTCTGGCCTTCCAGGTCTCCAGCCAGCCCCTCCCCTCACCCGGACCCCGGCCGCTGAAGCTGGAACTCGGGGAAGGTCCTTCCCCCCCAGCCGGTCCGAGAGGAGCGCCGTTCCGGGCGGGAAGGCCGCGGTGTTATCGCCGCCCTCCCGCCCGCCCCCCCGCTATCCCGGGGGGTCCCGCAGTCGCGCTCCCCGAGCCCCGTGCGCGGGGACCGAGCCGGCCTCACCTCTGAAGGTCAGGAAGCCCCAGGCTCTTCCGTGATCCATGTTCTGCAAGAAAAACAAGGGCCTGCTAAGGATGCCGGGGAGGCGGGCCGGGGCCGGGGCCGGCGGGGGCGGGGGGTACCTCGGCCGTGTAGTCCGCCTTCACCTTGGCGATCACCCAGTAGCAGGGCTCGTCGTGCGCCCACAGCCAAGACTTGCGGGTGACGGTGCGGCCCACGCCGACGAGAGGAGCGCCGTTCCGGGCGGGAAGGCCGCGGTGTTATCGCCGCCCTCCCGCCCGCCCCCCCGCTATCCCGGGGGGTCCCGCAGTCGCGCTCCCCGAGCCCCGTGCGCGGGGACCGAGCCGGCCTCACCTCTGAAGGTCAGGAAGCCCCAGGCTCTTCCGTGATCCATGTTCTGCAAGAAAAACAAGGGCCTGCTAAGGATGCCGGGGAGGCGGGCCGGGGCCGGGGCCGGCGGGGGCGGGGGTTACCTCGGCCGTGTAGTCCGCCTTCACCTTGGCGATCACCCAGTAGCAGGGCTCGTCGTGCGCCCACAGCCAAGACTTGCGGGTGACGGTGCGGCCCACGCCGAAGCGCGGCAGGCGGCAGAGCAGCGCCAGCAGCCGGTGCTCGCTCCGCGCGTCCTCCCAGGCCCGCACCGGCAACCGCTTCTGGGTCAGCGGCCGCCGCATCGTCTCGTAGTCCAAGGCGAAGCGCTGCGAGTCCCGCGGCCGGTTCTTCAGCGCCCGGTACTCGCGGATCTTCTTGGCCATGGCGGCGATCGGGCGGTGCAGCTTCTTGCGGGCCATGGCGCCGGCTGCGCGTGCGACGGGACGGGGACGGGATGGGATGAGACGGAACCGGGCCGCGCCGCCGCCGCTCCGCCCGGAAGCCGCCCCGCCCGCGGAACGCCCGAGCTCCCGGAACGCCTGAGCGCGGCCCCGGCGCCCGGGGGGACGGGCCGGGTGCGGCAGGAGGGGCCTCGCTCCCAGGGGAGGAGCCGCGATGGATTTGTAGATCCGAACCCCCTGGTGAGGGCGGCGGAGGTGCGGCTCGGCTGGGCGGGCGGGAGCACGGGGCTGTTACCGCACGGAGCGGTCAGGGAGCCGAGCTCTGCGGAGCACCCCCGGCCGTCGCCTCAGAGGAGCCGGGGCGCGGCTGGACCCAGTCCTGGTCCCGGACACATTCACCGGCGTATAGCCAGAGGGTTCTACAGGCACAACCCGTCCTTTAATTCACTTTGCTGAGATTTCAAAGTTCAGCGTGCTGTAAACAACTCATGGAGGATCTGTTGCAGCACCTCTCTGTCTCCAGCAGTGACCCTGCCTGGGGAAGGTCCTGGCCCGCAGGAGAGCTCCTGGGCTGTGCAGTACTTACAGGGGTACAGTACTGACCTGTCCTCGTATCTGCGCGTGGAGCACAGCAGCAGCGCTGGGCTGGGGTGGCCGCATTGCCCTGTCAGCCCTTGGCTGTTGTTACCCGTCTCCCCAAAACCACCCTGGAGCCGGACGCCGCCGTCACAACCAGACACAGCCGTTGCAAGCACCGTGGGCGGCAGTCGCTCGGGCAGGTCACGGGAGCCACGGCTCAGGCTGGGGCGGGGGGTGCACAGTGTCCTGTGAGGCAGCCCCTGGCCTGGGCAGTCAGCGGTGCCACCGCTCAGGCACCTCCTGGCCCTCAGTGTGGGTGTGCAGGGCAGAGAGTGGTGCAGGTCTGGCTGTGTAAGCCCTGGGGTTTGGCTACAGACTGGCAAATTAAACCTGTCAGGAAAAAAGGTTTTGTTTTATTTTTTTTTAAACCCATATGTTATGTTGAAGGAAAGGCATCCATCCCAGTACTGCTGTTGAGTCATTTACCAAAGGCATTTGGGCACACACAGCCTGCTTTTGTCAGCAGCCAACATCAATGCATGGGTGAAAAGTGGGGGGCAGGAGGTCTCTGTTATACAACAAGTAAAACACCCATTTTTAAAGTTCACTAATGCTCTTAAACCAGGACGTTTTCTCCTAACACAGTGTGCCTCTCTTGTAAAAGGGGATTTGTAACATGGAGAATATACCCGGTTGCATCGACAAACACCAATTTAGAATATGATCGACTCGACCTCAATCTACCCAAATCTGGGAGAAAAAACAGAGCGATTAGACCACTTATTCCAGGGGGTGGAGTGGGTGGCTCCAATCTAGGTCTACGCAGCTCATGCTCTTTAAGGAGACTACGCTCAGGCTCCTGTGGGGTCACAGAGTGGAAGAGGACACAGTAATACTTGAAAAATTGTGAAATTGGCTTAGTTGGGCGCGCCGAAAGGCAGGGCAACACCAAAAGCAGCGTGTCACCGGGACAAGGCGTGCAGCTCCACGGCAGCCGGGCATAGACGGCACCCCCGGCTGCTGCAGCGGCTCTAAACCCGGCACCCCCGGAGCCGAGAGACACGAGCGCGGCCCACAGGAGCCTCCCGGCTCCCAGCCGGCCTCGGGCAGCCCCAGCAGCACGTCCCATCGAGCCCCTTCGCCCCCGGGGTGCCGCCCAGACAGCGGGGTGCCGCCCGCCATAGCAGCTCCGGCGGGGCCAACCGGCCGCTCCTGAGGCGGGCGGGGCCCGCGGCAGACCCCGCCTCACCCCGCGCCCGCCCAACGTCATCACGACACGGGGCGTCCAATCGACGCCGCAGCCGCAGCCACGCCTCGGGGGCGGGGCCGGTGACGGCCCGCCCACCCACGTGATGAGGGCTGCCCAATCCCCGCTGTCGTACCCCTCCCTTCCCCCGCAGCGGGTGCCGTCCTGTCCCAGCGGCCTTTGCGCGGTGCGGCTGTTGGCTCTGTCGGTAAGATGGCGGCCGTGAGTCTGAGGCTCGGAGACCTGGTGTGGTGAGTGGCGGTGCAGGTCGGGCGGTGGCAGGGCTGGCTGTGGCGGCGGACGGTAGGGCAGACAGTTCTTGCGGTGCCTTAGGGAGCGAGGCTGAGGCTCCGCTTGTGGCAGCGGAAGCGCGGGCGGGGAGGCGGAGGGGCTGTGCCCGGCCCGGAGGAGCGCGGCGCGGCCGAGCCGAGGCGGCCTGGGCCGAGAGCTGTCACCCTGTGGCCGCGGAGGACTCCGAGGTGCGGTTTGACGGGGCGTGGGCCGGGCGGCGGGTCTCGCCGCCGCCATCCCTCGGGGGCGGTGTGAGGAGGGGAGAGGGGCGGCGGGAGGCAGTCTGAGGCCACGGGCCGAGGGCGGGCGGCTCGGCTCTTAGCTCGGCCGGCACCGGAGGTTAACGGCAGGCGACGCAGAAAAGAACCCGTGTAAGATGGAAGGGTGTGATGGGAGCAGGATAGAGGGGCAGTCATCGTGGGGCTCGGTTGGAAATACAGCCTCCTCCCAAGGAAGCTGGAAAGGCACATAAATAAGTTGGTAGGTGTTTAGGGAGAGCAGTGCTTCTTGGCAGTGCTTTGACGAAGCAACACAACAATCCGGGAAAACAGTGGTTTTTTGCAGGTTAGGATGTCCCTGTTGGAGTTTACAGAAGCCATTTCCTGTTGTCACTCCACTTTTACCCTCGAATAGTCACAGTGCTGTGACTTTTGTATTTCCTAATCAGGAGAACTGAGGGGATTCCATCGAGCTCTGTAAGCACTGATTTTTAAGTGCATGGGCTCCACTGTACTTGATAGGTTAGGGTGACGTGCTAGGGCTTGCACGAAATAGCTAATCCCTAAAATGCAAGTGCACGCATGTATATTTATATGCCAGATAAAAAGAAATGCTTGTGCCAGGCTGTGGCAACTGTAGTTTCTCATCTGAAAAATTGACAGTACTATGAATTTGTTTAATTTATATAGCAAAGTAAGTAAAGATTGCTTCCTTTTAGCGCTCTTAAGGGAGTGTGCTGTTCTCGGTGTTGAAATGCAGATTATCCTGCTTTGGTTTTGTACGTGACCACCTAGACAGGTACTATTCCTACAGCTGTTGCAGAAGAATTATAACAATAAGACAGTAATGTATGAACAGCTTTGATGCTTGTCTTGTTCAGAATAAGAATGGAAGCATCGAGTATGAGACATGGTCACAGCTACAGCTCTTGGCAGTGTTTTTGCCTGACCATTGCTACTGAATTGTCTGTGTAGTGTTGCCATCGCAGGAGGAGCTGCAGTGCCACTTGCTGAGAATTTTTGGTTCAGGAGCTGGCAGGCTCCACATGGTTTGTTTTTTTTTTTTTACTGGTCTCTTGCGAAGACAATGATTGATAAGGTTTTGTGAGAGTACTGCTTCCTTTGTGACAAAGGTAAGATAATGGTGAAGCCACCATGCTGAGGGCTAAGACTAATTTGTCTCTTCCTCCTCTATGAAGAAATAGGTTTGTGTTGTTTTCGTAGCAGAAACATTTGCAGCATAGGAAATAAACTTTTCTGCCTTCCTTATGGCTCTTTTATATATTTAGCATGTCTTACTGTGGTGGCAAGCACCTGAAGACAGAGATAATGGAACACCTGTTAAGAGGACCCTGCCATTAATGCTTTCCTGTGAGAACTTCTAAGAATCTCAGCTCTCTGCTCACTAGACTGTTCTGTCCAGATGGATATAAGTTAGCAACATGAACTTCGGTTTGACTGCCTGCATCAATACTTTTTTCAGCTCTTTGTGAGGGAATATCCAGTCTTACAAGAGTTACAAGCACTGTAGCACTGTGTCTTCCAGGCTATGCTGCTGCTGTTCTGTTCACTTAAATTCTGATAGTGTAGCGCGTTCGTGTAGACTGTTTAAAAGCTTAGTTTAGGTGCAGTTACCTAACTATACAATGCTTGTGTGTCAGCTGTGTGTCTTGCCTTTCATGGTAAGTTTTGACTAAGTTGTAACACTCTTAATATGAAAAATATGATGTAACGGAAAAAGTATATGTGGGATAGTTGTTTTTCTCTGATTCTAGTGCCTAATACTTTAATTTTTCTCTAGGGGAAAGCTGGGCCGGTATCCTCCATGGCCAGGAAAGGTGAGGTTTTGTTGTTACGTTTTTTTTATTGTTACTTTCTCAGGTTTTTTTTTCTTTTTTTCTTCTGCACAGAGAAAGCTTTGCCTGAAAGCATTTCAGTTACAGATTAATATTGGGTTTTTGTTTGGTTCTTTTTTAAATACATACCCAACAAATCTATACGGTGAACTTTCTGCAAGACAGCTTGCTTTCCTCCCATAGTAAATTGTTTAAATGCACTGTGCTAAATAATAGAAATAAAGAGTCTGGCTTATCAAGATACTGTTTTAGAGCTATGTTTTTTGAGTAATAACTCTGGGGGTAGGGAGTAGTTAAACTTTCTCTTCTTGTTTGGTTGGGTTTTTTCCTGATGAAAGGCCAAAATAATTTTTAAAAGTCCATTGAATTATATGAATCATTTTTATTATTTCTATTTCTCTGAAAGAGCTTTGTTTTTATTTTTGGTGTAACTTTGAGGACTAAGCATCCTGAGGTAACAGCATGCAACAGGAAAAATGTTGTCAATATGGCTGAGAACCATAAACATTTGTTTTCACTCTGGTTATTGGATCAAGTTAAGTCCAGGCTCCTCGACAGTCTTTCACATGTCACCTGTGTAACTGAACAACAGCTTTTCTCTTCACTAATATCTTAAACTTTATAAGTAATCTATTCTGGGAGTAAAGGCAAAGCTTTAAATGTAAATTTTAAAAGTTACTTAAGTGGAACAAGCTTTTATTGATGTCATTTGGCTCTCGAAATTTTAAAAAAGATTGCGAGCTTATCTTTTGGGGATAAGGAAAAGGAAATTTCACTAGGAATGTAGTGGTGTATCAGTGGAGTTTGAGTACTTTCTCACTCTGCTGCAGAATACCCATATCTGAGGAAACTCCTGGGTTACATATTTATCTGGAAGACTTATAATAGATTCAAGTTTTCTTCCTAGTCAGATTTAAAAAAATAAACTACCATAGCTGTAATGTATGACAGTAAAATCACAGAGTATACATTTTCATTATGTGCTTTTTAACTTATACTTCTAATCACCTTCAGATTGTTAATCCACCTAAAGATCTGAAGAAACCTCGTGGAAAAAAGTGCTTCTTTGTCAAGTTTTTTGGAACAGAAGATCAGTATGTACCTGCTTGTTTACATCTGGTGAAAATACTGTGCCGTATAATATGGACCTTTTGTGAAAGAAATACTAACACAGCGCAGTGTAGCTTTGCAAAGGATTGTCTTTGATCTGCACTCAAAAAAATTCAATTATTGTTGCATGCTATAGCTGCTCGTGGGTGTATGAAGACTGAAAGGACTTAGATACTCAATCATGTTAAGATTTTAGTTGCCAGTGTGCAGGAAGGTTCTCGGTAGCTTGTGATTTTTAGGGGAGTAGGTGTGATGTAACTGATTTTAGCACGTAACCATGTATGAGAGACGTACAGCTAAAAGCATGCATATGTTTTTCTGCCAGAAGAATTAAACAGCTATATACTTGCCTTTCGTAAAAGAATGTACTGTCATACCTGGTGACTGAAAACCTTATTGCTGTGCTTTGGGAAGACCTTATAGTATAGGAAAGCCAAACTGTTGTAGACTGCCTTTTTGCAACGCAGAATGTATTGATTCCAAGCATGTGTACAAAATCATAGTTGTCTTAGATACTTACAAACTGGAAAATAAAACACCCAAAGCCTGAGACCGTGGCTATTTCCTGAAACTGAAAACTACTGTGCAAACTTTTCAGTTTTTCCTTTTATTTTCTGCTATTTTGCATTAAGGAGAAAATTACAAAAATCTGCAGAAGACTAGAAAGTCCTTTTTGGGGAAAAATGGTAACAGGAACTGAGACCATTTTATGGATGTTTCTTAAGGAAATTGTTTTCAACTGCTAAATTATTTTTGCTCAAGACTTAAAAATCATTTTCTGTTAAGAACTGAGTTCCAAACTTGATGGATTAGAAGTGGATGCTGCATACTGATAGGAGAGTTTGTTGGATCTCGAGTAATGTAAGGCAGGTGAAGGTTGATTTGAGGACAGTGTTTTTTGGTGGTGGCATTGTTGATTAGCCCAGATAACCACACTTAACAAGTTCTAAAAGTTGAGGAGATTGGCTATTTCTACCCCTTTGTTTGTTCTTGACTCCCGTGTTTCACATTATTGAATCAAATACAGAGATGTTTTGTATTAAGACAAGTTTGGAAAAAGTGGTCATACGTCTAGTGTACTGTAGCTGAGATTAGCAACGTGACTGAAAATGAAGAGTTCAGAGCTGCAAAATAATTGGGTTTTATTACATGATTCTAGAGTTCTGGCAAGGGAAAATCCAGTTTTCTGGCACAGTAAGGTAGTGTTGTCATTACTGTGTCTCACATTTCCCCCCATCTCCAGCTTGTGAAATTTAATAATTTTCCTGCTAGATAATCATGACTTAGAAATTTGCTGGTTTTGAGTGGAATACCCTACTTGAAGATTAAATAGAAATAAATGCTGTCCCCTTTGTTCTTTTAAAATAATATTGGGAGACAGCAGAGAGAGAACCTTGTGTACCTTTTCTGTCCTGACTTGTAACTTTAAAAGAGTGTGCTGATTAGAACTGTGCTGTTCTAACCAGTGTGCTTCTTGAGCAAATCCTTATCTTTGAGCATAACCAACAAAAGAAATCAGGACAAATTTAAATTATTTCACTTAAAATGTGAGTATGAAGAGAAAATACCTTTACTTGTTTTGTGCAGGTAAACTAATGTGTTTTGCAAATACTTTTCTAGGTGTGTATAAACAGTAAGTGGAAATACATTAGTGACATTTTGTCAGTTCTCTACATAATGAGCAGTGTGATGAATAGGAGGATGCAAGGCTCTGTCGCTGGCTGTAGTCCATGGTGTGATGAGTACACCGACTTGCTCTGATATTCTATTGAATGTTGCTTCTCTTTTCTGGCACTTCATTCTTTCTGCCACTTCAAAGTTTGTAAGGTGGCATTACTGTATCACTGACCCATTTTTGCAGCTCTTCTATTATTGCCTTACTCTGTCAAGCTTTAACATGTGAGGATCTGCATAAAAGGTGTTTGCCTGTTGTCCACTGTGCATAGGATAAAGGTGATGCTGGGTAGAATCTCTCACAAACTTCTTAGGGTGATTGCCAGCCAGTTTGTTGATAGGTAGGTAATCTCAGACCTGATAATCTTATTTTCTTCTGAGGATTCCTAGGTGACTGCTGTGGCCAGAAATGCCACTGTTTCAGGCTAGTTAAAAACTGTTTTATCCTGACTTAAGTGGCTTCAATTTACCATAGCAAAGGTTAAGGAGAAAGCTGCGTAGAAGAAAGACCTGCTGTGTGCATCTGAGTGGAATGCACAGGTGAATAAAACATACTGATGGGTTAGGAAGTGGTTTTGGTGTAGCGTATAGATAAGTTTTGGTTATTTGTGAATTCCTGAATAGCTTAGGATATAGGACAGAAGAAGATGCTTTTTTCCTTGCCTATGAATTGAATACTAATACTTACCAGTCCAGTGTGATTTTTGTGGTGCTTTTTTTTTCCATTAAGAAGTATATATATATATATATCAAATTTGAGGGTTCAGTCATCTAAGTTGTTTTACTGACAAAAATTGAGGCATTCCCTTTTAACAGCAGGGTACCCATCTTGATTTCTTTTTGTTTGCGCACACACACAGGGTTTGTATATAAACCAGGAAATTTTCTTTTGACTTTCAAAATTGGTTGCGTTAGCGTTTTGTGTGGGTGTCTAAACTGCTACAGTGTAAAACTTCATGAAATTTTTCCCATACTGTAGTAAGTAATAAAAATTTGGAGATACAGTGCCACTGTTTTCCATCCCTAACTCTAAGGCTTGCAAAATATAAATATTTGTGGATATTACTCCACTTCCATTTCTCTAATTTATCATTAAGAATTGATATCTTTAGACAGGTAGGAAGTAGCTAGAAAGTCAAGGGTTTTAAGGTTGTCTTGCTTGTGCTGAGCTTGTATCATGGATTTGGGTCCAGTGTCTCTGGTTGCATTTCTTCTGTGCCACTGTTTTCCATGCAGCTCCTGATCACATTCATACTTATCTCTGCTTTACAGGCATGCTAAGTTTTGATTATTGGTCATGAATATAACAGATTTTACATGATTAGTGGTTTTATAAGAATGCTATTTTGGAGGGGATGAGGAAGGATAAGAGAAATGAGCACAGAAACCAATTACTAACGTATATCTCTTTTACATCTTTTCACTTCACTTTCACACAATGTGTAGCCCATTCTTTACAGATACCAGGTGACTCTGTGCAGTGGTATGAATGTAATTTCATCTTAAATATGACATCTTGAGTAATGTTATGTCACTAATATTTTTCTAGGGCATTAAGTCATTGCTGAGTCAGGAGAGAAATAGTAGTTCCTTTTATATGTTGCATCCTACAGACCTCTTATCTAAATACTGGCCTTCATTGGCTTTGAGGTAATTGCTTAACAGAGATCTTGTGTATAAACATGAATTATTTTGTTTAGTGGAAAGTTCTTTTGTTTTCAAGTGTTTGAAACGTTGCACACGAATGCTTTATGGACACCTTGTGTCAACAGACATGTCTGTATCTTATAGCAGGTTGTACAGATTGACACATGAAGGATAAACTGGAAAGGAAGAGACTGGTGTTGTGGGTTTCTTGTTGTTTTGTTTTTTAATTATTTTAAAAACCCAAAGCGGCATTTAAGACTGTTACTCACTTATTAGTTTACCTCTGAGATCTCCAGCTCTGTCCTCAGGGATCACAAGTGCCAAGATGTATCTTTGAAGCCAGGAGCCAGAAAGCTTTGTGCGTCATGCTTCCTCCATAGCAAAGGAAAAGTAATGAGAAAGGAAGCTAATAAACATGCACAGTGAGGAGGGACTGGATGTGCAGAAACCCAATAGAATAGAAATAGAAAAGAGGAAAAAAAGGGGTTTTTATTTAGAAATTAAATTCTGGCAACAACGTTTAACGTGCTTTATTATAATGTACTCCAAAATTCTGGTTCCTTTATATATGTAATGGGAAGGCTTCTCATGAGCTGATGTTGTCTAGTACCTAGGGATGCTTTGTCACTGAGTGCCACACAGAAGAGCTTTACAGTATAAGAGAATTTTAAGATACGTTTCAGTATAATGTCTGGGAATCTAGAAGGGATTCTCTGAATAGCTGATGCATGGCAGGCTTCAGTCTGAAAGTAATGATTTGACTTGTCCTATTATGTTAAGTCAATTGTTATGAAGAAGATACAAACTAAGGAAAAGGACTTGGCTTTGCATGCGAAAGAGTACTGAGTTGTTCTTCTCTGGTGGAATCATGGTGTGGGCTGTACTGACAGTGTGGAAAGGATGCTAGCATTTTTTGCAGTTCTAGCAGGAGGCCTCATCTCTTCAAATGACACCCAAAAAGTTTGTCTGCATTAAGCAAGTTGATTCCTGACTATGAACAGTGGCTAATTGAAAACGGGCTGAAAGACAGAGCTCAGAGGGTCGTGATCAGTAGCACAGAATCTAGTTGGAGGTCTGTAACAAGTGGGGTTCCCCAGGGGTCAGTACTGGGTCCAGTCCTCTTCAATATATTGAAAACTGGGAGAGGTGGCTGACACACCAGAAGGCTGTGCTGCCATTCAGCGAGACCTGGACAGGCTGGAGAGTTGGGCAGAGAGGAACCTGATGAAGTTCAACTAGGGCAACTATAGGGTGCTGCACTTGGGGAGGAATAACCCCATGCACTGATATAGGTTGGGGCTGACCAGTGGAAGAGCATCTCTGAGGAAAAAAAAAAAACAAACTGGGAGTCCCGGTGGACAGTAGAATGACCATGAGCCAGCAATGGGCCCTTGTGGCCAAGAAGGCCAATGGCATCCTGGAGTGCATCAGGAAGAGTGTGACCAGCAGGTCGAGGGAGGACATCCTCCCCCTCTGCTCAGCCCTGGTGAGGCCCCGTCTGGAGTACTGTGTCCAGTTCTGGGCTCTCCAGTTCAAGAAAGACAGGGAACTCCTGGAGAAGGGTACAGCAGAGGACCACAAAGATGATGAGGGGCCTGGAGCATCTCTCTGCTGAGGAAAGGCTGAGGGACTTGGGTCTTTTTAGTCTGGAGAAGGGAAGACTGAGGGGGGAGCTGATCAACACCTTTAAATACTTAAAGGGTGAGTGTCAAGAGGAAGGGGCCAGTCTTTTTTCAGGGGTGTCCTCTTGACAGGACAAGAGGAAATGGGCACAAACTTGAGCATAGGAAGTTCCATCTAAACATGAGGAGGAACTTCTTTACTTTGAGGGTAAGAGAGCCCTGGAAGAGGCTGCCCAGAGAGGTGGTGGAGTCTCTGTCTCTGGAGACATTCAAACCCCAGCTGGACACGTTCCTGTGCAACCTGCTGTGGGTGGACCTGCTCTGGCAGGGGGGTTGGACTGGATGAACTCCAGAGGTCCCTGCCAACCTCATATTGTTCTGTGATTCTGTAATGCCACTGGGCTCTACAACATGAAGAGAGGACAAGCATGATCCAGCAAAGTATATCATTATTATTAATTTTCACCTTTATATTCAGTTTAGCTGTCTGACATGATGCTTACAGTGTCTGAAAAGGCAGCTATTAAACCACTTCACTGCATGCAGGAGCTAGACTGCACTTTAGAATATTTAAAGCCTCTAGTCATGGCTAGTCAGTGTTTGTAACAGATGTTTAAGGACCAGAGAAAATCAGTGTGAACTATTTTTTACTGTGTGCTGGGCTGCTCTATGCAAAGAAGCACTCTTGGCCATGCTAGCCCAGGAAAAGCTTTTCTGAAACTTATGCAGGTCTGTTTTTAGTAGGATGGAAATAGCTTTGTAACAGGGTGGCTGATAAGCCTGGGCTTGAATCTGGGGAGAGAGGAACATAGTCTAATCTTTGCAAGAGCCACAACAAATGTTGAAAGCAAAGGCTGAAGGAAAGTGGAGTTGTCCACTTGTACTTGACCACTTCACCATTTGATAAATGTCAGGAAATCCTATTTAGCAGCAGTGGAAATAGGGTAGTAAGTTGAGTTTCCTCATAGGATTGGAGTCAGGTTAATACTCTGCTACTGTACTGTGGTTTATCTTAAAATATCAACAAAGAAAATGGTTCTTTTTCCTCAGAAGTGAAAATGTTCTTTTTGTGCAGAATTTCAAGATACATTAGGAATATTTTCAGCAATGAGCTGTGGCATTTGTGTTCACTTTATTTGTGGTCAGTTCTATTGTGAGGTGTAAATTTGGGTTTTTTTCCTCTAGTTTTTGCAGATACTTGTGCGTGGACAGTATGTTTGAAAAAGGGATTGATGGCTTAGAGTTATGTTGCCTATGCTTTCAACAGCCTCTCAAGCAGATTCATATTATTGGCTACCTTATGTGGAGGCATGCCATTGTGGGTGTTACTCCTGGTGATACAAGAGCAGTCACTAGACTGCCTTTGTTCTAAATGGGTACCCGTGATCACATCCAAAAGCTGTCTTGCTGATAGAGAGTATGGACAGTGCTTAGAGTGGAGCACTGCTAGCGTGGGAGGATATAAAACTTGAGAGAGAATCCAAGGAAAAGTGCCAGAAGAAAGTTCCCAGTGAATGCATTCTACAACCTGAAGGGCTGTGGCTTCTGCAAGTGAATTAGGGCTGCTATCATCAGTTGCTCTGGAGAAAAAAAGTGTGTGGGTGTGTTTCTAAAAGTGATGGTTGAGGAAGTTGTTGTTTGGAGAAGATAACTGACTTTTTCTTGGTTTTGTTTCTAGTGCTTGGATCAAAGTGGAGCAGCTGAAGCCTTATCACACTCACAAAGAGGAAATGATAAAGATTAACAAGGGTAAGCGCTTCCAGCAAGCCGTGGATGCTGTAGAGGAGTTTCTTAGAAAAACCAAAGGCAAGGACCAGGTGAGTGGGTTCTTTTTCACTGTGTGCATCAAAACAAGTCTTGGCATGAATGATGGTCAGATGCATTTTTATGTGGAAGGAGTTTGTTGACTCTGGCAAGTTGAGAGGGGGGAGTTCATTTCTGTTCCTTTGTTACTTTTTTTTTTTTTCTCCTATCTTCTTCCCCATTCGATCTTGTTTGGTGGGGAAAAAAGTGTTGATACACTGATGGAGAAACTAAAGAGGCTAACTCATCTGCTTATGATGATTTGATAAGTCAATCTTATGTCTTGGGTTAGAATTTGGTATCTACTAATCTTGTCTCTAGTATATTGGAAGTGCATACATGTGCACACGCTCCCAGCAAGTCTTCAGGTCGCCTGTTCTATTACTTGTTTACTTAAACTGATGTGTTTTTGCAGGAGAACTAACCAAGAACTTCTCTCACTGACTTCAAAGGGCTAACAAATAGCTAGTTTTCAAGTTACTGTGCTGTTGTTTTGCTTGGTAGTAATCAGCACAGTGTCCTTCACATCCTTGGTTTTGCATGAAAATCATTCCAGCTCTTCTCTTCTTTCCTTACCATCTTCTATTCTGTAATCTCTCAGGCGTCTTCCCATAACTCCAACGAAGAGAAGAATCGGCGTAATTCCAGTGAAGAAAGAGGCAAGCAATCTGCTGGTGAAGAGAAACGCAAAGCCATTTTGTCTGAGGGGAAGTTGAAGAAGGGCACAGGGGAAGGAAAAAAGAGGGTTTCTTCTGTATCATCAGAGAGAGGATCAAAATCACCTTTGAAAAGAGCCCAGGATCAGAGCCCCCGAAAGCGGGGGCGTCCACCCAAGGATGAGAAGGTTTGTGTTGTGCATGTCCGCCAGTGCCCTATGGACTTTGCAGGTGGACTCTAGGGTTGACTGGCACCTTCATTAACAGGCCAGCAGGAAGAGTCAGTTCAGTATCAGGTTTATTTAAGCTGTTCCATGTTACTACTCCTAGAGCAGAAGGCTGGTCTAGCTATCTAGGCTGCCTGATAGCTTTGCCAAGTGTATTGTTCATTCTTCCTGTAATTTTTACCAGTTAGTTACTTCAAGTGGCTCTATTCATATCTGAGAGGGCTTTCATCTTGCCATCCCTCAAGTTAATTTTGTGGGGGAAGGATTAGTGAAGAGACATGTAGGTCTTCATCCAATTCTTGACTTTGCTATCTACTTTGTATGATTAAGTGATTAGTAGGCACTCAGCTTCACCCTCAGCTCTTAGAGAGGGTTGGGTATTCTTAAGGACTAGGCCTTAAAGAAGAAACTCTTGTGGCCTGGGGAATTCACCGGAAGAATTAAATGTATTCATTTCAGCTTCTAAGCTATAGGATATATTTCCATCCTCCATTACAAAGGTATTATTATTTTATCCCCATAACTTCCCTGTTATTTCTGGATGTTGTGGCAGCAACAATAGCCACCAATGCTTTGTCTAAACTCATCTAGAGTTCCAGCCTTTTTATTTATTGTGGAAGTCACTATTGTGGTTCAGATCTTCATTTTCCAAATGGATAATTATTTCAATGGATTATTACAATGCACATGCTCCATCGGAAACTACACCCGAAGACCATTGGGAGACTTCAGCTGATACACCGTGCAGCAGCCCGCTTGCTCACCTGTGCTTCAAAGGGATCGCATTATGCTGTGCTTCACAGTCTTTGCTTTCAGCACGCTTCAGGATGCAGGTCAAGATGGTAGTCTTTGATCTCCAAAATGATGAATGGTTTGGCCTTCACTGGTTGAACAGCAAACTCCTTCTTGATGTAGTAAAATGAAGCTGATCATCTCAGATATTAGCTATGAAGGAAATACTGGCTGCTTTTTTAAAGCCAGCTTCTGTTAAATCAGGCTTGACCACAGAGCCCATCCGTTTCTCCTTCTGGGAGGGGAGTTGGAGGAGGGGAAGAATGGATGTATATTTTTCGGTTCTTACTAGTAATTACAGAACTTGTGACTTCACTGATGCAGGAGAACACTTTATCAGCAACATACCTTTACCTTTCAAAGTGTCTTTCTATGAGCAGGTTCTATCTTTGCGTATTTCTGTTACAATAAGCCATGGGGCCCTTTTCTTCCACTTGCAAAATGCTTTTGTGTCTTTGAGCTAGATTCATTCCAAAACTGATCAAAACTAATGGCTGGGAGAATTCTAATCATGCTGACACATCACATGCTTCAGTTTTACTGTATTAGCTACCTCAGGGGATCAGAGCGCTTTGAGTGAGATAAATGTGATAGTAGAAATTATTTTACTGGCAAACTGCAAGCAGAGTGGTTTAAACAGCTTATCACAAAGAGGTGGCCAGCTATGTGATAAATGCATGGCCACAGACCATGAAAATAAGCAGGCTAATGTAGGAAAGTAGCCTTGTAGCTTCTGGAAAGTAATGTACTGACAATTTAAAAAAAAAAAGCCATGAAAATATAACAGTATTGCCTTAATACTGTTTGTTCAGTCGGTGAAATAATTTTAAAATCTTGTTGTCTTCTTCCTGGTTCTCATAATTTCCTCAAATTTGTAGCTGTAGGGCGGAAAAATCCATTTACGTTCCTATCCTGAATTACTGCAGTGTTGGGATCTGGAGGCTTTTGCCCCATCGCAGTTGAAATTCTGGCTTTCCAGGTAGTATGGATGCACAAAAACCAAGGAACCAGTTGTTGCTGAAGTGTGCTCCAAGTATGTTCTGTGGGCATGCAGAATCATTCAGATACTCTCATTTTTAAGCTTATATGCATGTTTTCAAAGGACTAAAGTGACTTCATAGGTATCAGGGCAAGTTTCATCCACGTTTTAGCAGTTGAAACAGCAATGTGGTCTCTAAGGATAGAGCTTTAGTGTGCAAGGCTCTCCCTACATTGAAACAAAAATTTAAGGTGAGACTGATGTCTAAATTGTCCCTGCTAACAGATGGGAAATGTGTCAATTTGGGTTACCTACAGGAGGTAACACTGGAGGGTTACCTTTTACCTTTTTTGTAAACAGTGCTCTTCTCTTGTGGTTCTGTGTGGACACGAAGGTATATTGTGTGTTTTCAGGAATAATTTTGGAGGGGTGATAATGTGATTCTATTTCTGAACCCTCCACATTCTCTTCATAATGCATATTCTCAGCATGAAGCCTGATATGTCTATAGCATGTCTGTGACCTGTAGCATAAAGACCTTATTTTAACTTAATATATATTGGGGAAATAAGAAAGATAAATTTTTATCTGCCCAACAGTAAAAATCATGATGTGTTGTGTTGTCATGACATTATGAATCGCGGCCTGTTGAGTGAATGGGGCAGAGAATTTGTCTCATGGATTCTGCAAACTTGAGCAGATGTGATTAAGCCTCATGTTTTGAAGCATCTCCTGTTAACAGGTAGGCTACTATTTTCTCACAGTGGAGGATTGGAAGAGTTCAGACCTCTGACTGTGGTGATGTTCCTCACCCATTTGTTTAGCTTTTTGCATTCACAAGAGGAAAATGCTGAATCAAGTGTGTGTGTTTGCTTCTGCTCATTGTGTGATTACACCAGTGCAATGATTCTTCTTACATATGAAGAATGGATTCTTCAGAAGCTATAACTGTGTTTGAATTCCTTTGTTAGTAGTTCATGGTTTTTTCACCTCACCTGTGTTGATAATGCACCATGTGTTTAAATATGAGCTTCTTAAGGAAAGGCATGTGAAATGGAAGGCATTTGCAGTGCTTTTCAAAACTCTGTATGTGTACTTGTGACCAACGTGCTGTGGCTAGCTACTGAGCCAGGTTGTAAGCTCTTTCTGATCCTCCTGTCTCCTCAGGACCTCACAATTCCAGAGTCAAGTACAGTGAAGAGAGTGATGACTGGAACAGTGGCTGGATTTAAATGGCCACCAAGTGTCAGTGAGGTGAGAAACTCTACAACATCTGTGATCTAGGAACTGAGTTTATGGAAGCAAATCTAGAGTTTTGTCTGGGCTGTAAAACAGCAAGATTTTATCTTCCTCCTGTAGGAACAAAATAAGGTGCTTTTGTTCTGTCATTCTGTAATGTAACAAAGCAAAACAATATCCTGGGCAGTTAAGAAGTTTTCTGGAAGTGAGATTTCAGTCTTTGTGAAATCACTTATTTGTAGATTCACACTTAACTTACTGCACTCACTTTTTGCACTTTTTGTTTCAAAAATATTCCTGGGACTGGCTTCCCAAAACTGGAGGACATGATGTGAATAGTTTGACCGTGTCTGGATGCTGTCGTTATGGAGTGGTTTCATTTGATTTCTCTCAAAAGCAGCTTTTGGAAACCTTTCATCTTTGTGCATAAATAAGTGATCAGTAAAGCAGAGTAAGAGCAGCATGACTGTAGGGGAGCATGTATGATGCTCATTGGCAAGGTGAGATACCTGTGCCTGCAGTCTTTGCTGCTGTTAATATGTGCTTGCCTGTGACAGTGCTAGGTATAATCTCCAGCCAATTCCCAGAATGCTATTTTAAAGAGTTCTTGGAAGCTGGAAAATAAGTGTGTTCGTTCCCTTGGAAAGAGGAAGTAGGATATGAGATCTCTTCCTTCCATTTTAATCTTGCTCATAATCTTCTTTGGTCCAAAAGTGAGGAATTTGACTTGAATGCCTTTGGTTTTGAGAATGAAACATGATGTGAACCACTTAATTGAAACAGGTAGCTTGATACAGCTGATGCATTTTTTTATTTTCCACCTTAAGTCATTGTTCTCATATAACTTGGAATTGTGCTGTGGTTGCTCAGTGACTCTCTGGGAATGTTTCTGAGCCTGTACTTTCTCTCTTTGTAGCCTGTGAAGGACAGTGATCCACACTTCCATCATTTCCTGCTGAGCCAGACCGAGAAGGTAAGGATTTAGCAGGCAGGGTCATTATGCTGGTCTGTCCAGCTTGGCATCCTGCCCTTTGCAGGGACAAAGTACAAGCAGTATGCATAAAGAGCTCTGAAATTCTGTTCTTTGGAGGGTAGCAGCAATTAGATTCTCATGTGGAGTTTTGTAGTTCAGTTACTTCCTAACATTAAGGTTTAAAACCCTGTTGTTTGATTGTCTTTAGTTGTCCTACCAGTTGCTTGATCTGGATGAACTTGACAATTAAATGAATATAGCAGGAGAATTTCCAAAACCAGAAAAGCTCCATGTAAAATATAGCAAACTTATGTTCTGAGAGTCAGAAGTGTTGCAGGATTTTATCTTCAGCAGTGAACATCAGGAGGAAAAGGAAAGATGAAATTAAATGAGGAAGGATATATATCTAGCTGAGGATCTGGGCAGAGCCAGGAGGATTAAGAGCAGCTAATAGTTTTAATCTATACCAGCTCACAATAAACAGCATGGGAAGGAGCAACCTTCACCTTCGTATTTGTTGAAAGCAACATGCTTTCTCATATTAACAAGAATACAGCTGCATTGATGTACTGAGCAAGAGTACAGTAGATAAGAGGCAAGGTGCTGTTTAGCAGGAGGCTTTAGAGGTCTCTGTTTTCTTTGGGCCAAATGTGAGAGTAGGGATGCTCTGGATCCCTCCCTGCCTCTAGAGGAGCCTGTCCCAGGAACTACAGAAAGGAGTTTGCAGTACCTGTATCAGGAGACAGGCTGAATTGCTGCAGCAGGGTGGGAAAGGAATAGCTTAGTATGTTGCAATCGGTTTTTGTTTTTATTTTCTCCCATGCTGGAAAGCCTGAGAGTTTTTCTGCTTTGCAGATGGTGGTGGGTGGGTGAGCTGCCTGTTTCTGTTTAACAAGGATGTGGTCTATTTGTTCAGGAGAGCAAATCAGCACTGTCCTTTACCTGAATGCTTTGTCTTCTCCATACAGCCAGCTGTCTGCTATCAAGCCATCACAAAGAAGCTGAAGGTTTGTGAAGAGGTAAGGCAAATCTTGGTTGTGATGGATTTTCCTTACTGCCATGAGGATTTGTAGTTCCTCCAGCTCTGTGCACTTGACTTTTATTTATTTATTTTTCCTCCCCACCTCCCTCTTCCTCTCCCCACCCCCCAGGAAACAGGATCCACCTCTATCCAGGCAGCAGACAGCACAGCAGTCAATGGCAGTATCACACCTACAGACAAAAAGTAAGATCTCCAACACACTTCAGCTATTTCCCTTCCTTTTCCTCCTTCCCAGCTCATACATGCAGCCATTATCCAGCTTGTTACTAAGAATAAATAAACCTCATGTTTCTCTCTAACTGCAGGTCTCTGTCCTTGTGTGAAACTGATTTGGGGGTTAAGGGGGGAGGGGGGCAGGCAGCTAAAAGCAAACAGGGGCTGTACAATAGAAAAATTCAGAATAAGATTTGGCCTGGATACATGTGCAATTAAGGGCTTTTCTGCAGTTGCCCTTTTCCTGTAGGGCAGATTGCAGAACATTAAGCATCAGTATTTCTGAATGCCGTATGAGGCATTCAGAAGATAAAGATAAAAGGGTGTCTTTCTCCAGTAATGCTTGGCTGTTGATTGGGGTTGTTTAATTCCTCTCTTGAGCATGTAGAAGACAAGAGGGAAGTCTGTTCTCCCAGCACAAAAGTTTTGTCGTGAAGCACATGAGCTTTCTGGTTTCTTCTAACATCCCCCTTCTCCTTTCTAGAGTGAGAGAAGCCTAATTTGAGCTTCCTGTTTCACTCTGTAACTTCCGCTCTGTTCAAATTGAGTTCAGGCCACAGCTTGCCGTTTGCCGTTGGGGTCATTCTCATGGGATAGTTCTCAACTGTACTCCAGGGAAACCAAAATAACGATGAAGCTGTTCAGGTAAAACAGTCTTCCAGGAAAGGGTGGATTGGGAGAGAAAGAATATCTTCTCTGTTTTTGAGACTAGAAAATAGGTGGACCTTGTTTGGGCTGTTTAAGGTCACTTTCTCTGACTTGTCTAAATCAGTTTGCTCTAACAAAAGGCTGGAGTGCAGGTGGCTTGTGAAAGCCACAGTGCATCTATAGGGTGTCTAATTCTGAAGAATTCACTGCAGAATTGCCAGGCAGATTTCATTGTGAGGCTATATCAGATGTGTAACCGAATACTTAAGAATCTCCTACTAGAATTGTGGTTTTGGTCTGAAGCTGTGTGACGTAGGAAATGGTCCTTGCAGTAATGACTGCAAAGGAATTTCTGTTGCAGGTAGCTGTAGGGTTGGAACTTGTTAGCACGTTTTCTTTTTCTTGAATGAGGGGAGCAAAACTCTTGTGAGCTTTGAGGTGTGTGTGTGGAAGCACCGTGGAAGGCAGCTGGTATCTGTGACAAATGTGTTACCATTCAGAGTGACCTGTACTGGTCTATTACTTCCTTTCTGTGTCTGTCCAAAATCTCAGGTGCAGAGCATGGACTAGGTCTTGGTCTGTGCGTGATGCTTAGCCCCAGTAGTCCTTGCTGGGCTTTATTAAAATATAGTAATATATCATTCAATAGTATAAGCAGGATATATGCTTATGTATGTATGACTTAGTTTAAAAATCAGATTATTAGAGAAGCACATGCTGATCTCTAAATGTTCCCTTTATCTTCAGTAAGGCAATGGCTGGCAACAGAAAGCATAAAAGCAGCAGTTTTAATAAAACAAACAAAACCCACAAACAAAAGCCCAGACCACCCAAACCTCTAATATTTAGTTAGTCTTCTGAACCAGACTAAAGACTTCAGGAAATTGTTAAGGATGCTTAGTGAGAATAATAAATACCAGCTTGCTTTTAAGGCTCAGTATCTGCCCATTTTTTGTGGCCACGGTGGAACATGTTTGGTTTTGTTACGGATCTGGAATTTTTTTTGCTGATGATGCTCCATGGTTTGCTCTTCATCATTTCCAAGACTGTAAGACGCTGACATCAAATTGCTTTCTGTTGCATTAGTGTTTATCTCTTCCCCCAGGATAGGATTTCTGGGACTTGGCCTGATGGGAAGTGGCATTGTCTCCAACTTACTGAAGATGGGTCACACTGTCACTGTCTGGAACCGGACTGCTGAGAAGGTAAGTGTGTGCTTAGGTTAAGTATCATCTGTACCTTTTTCTAAACAGGTAGTTGCCACCTCTAGCTTAGGGAAGCCTGGAGTTGCCAGTTGGTGGTGCCTGGGAAAGGATGCCAAAGAAATACAACCGTATGCTTGCCACCTTGTTCTATTATTATGGCTTGTTGGTGGCCACTTTTGACTAGATGAAAGCTGTAGTTTGCCCTAGTCACTCTTACATGAACAGTCCCGACTCCATTGCCATTTTGTATAAGATGAGTTGTCAAAAAAATTACAACCTTGTGTATGTATTGAGGAATACAATATAAAGTGTGAATAGCTTGGTTGATGTAAATAGCCAAACCATTATGTCATGGAGCTGGACAAAAAGACCAAGTGCTGGGCAGTTGATCCTAGGAGGGGTGTGGTGAGATGCACTGTTTGACCACAGCTTAATCTGCACATCCTTTGTGCTGTTTTATGCTGTGGTAACAAAGGTTCTTTTGAAAACCTGCTGTGTCATAAGACGCATTGAGAATGATTTTATAGGTGTATTCAAAGTGAAACTGGAGCTTATATTGCACTTACATTCTAGCCAATGTTATTCTTTGTAGTGGAGGAGGAAAAGCAGGTAACTGAGGGAGATGTGGTACTTGGATGATATTGTGGACTGTGGCACAGTGTTAAAGGGCACTGTGCTTACTTTGTTAAAAGGGATTAAAAGATTTATTTATTTGTTTTACCTGCAAAATATGGATGTATGAGAGGATAGGGTAAGAGCTAGGATTTTGAAGCAGCAGACCACTAAAACACTTCTCAATCTCAGCTGTGCATATTCCTGTTTACTGCCCAGTAACATCTTTTGCTGTGTCTGTTTACTATTGTTTTTTTCCTCATTTCTCCTCTAAAACCCCCAACATTCAATCTCATATTTCACCTAAGTGTTCTCTATTCCTTTGTGTGTTGAAGTTTTTCGCTTGGGGTTTCAGAAAAGCTGCAAAAGAGCCCCTTGTGCATTTGCGGGAACAAATCAATGGAAGACAACCCAGTTGCTATGTAACTAATATGCCTGACTCCTTTTGTGTTGGGTCCAGCAGCACAGTTTGTTTCAGCAAAATTCTAGACAACCCATTTGCTCTGTACTTATTTTTTCTTACATTTGGATTTGTGACTTTTGCAGTGTGATTTATTCATCCAGGAGGGGGCACGGCTTGGAAGAACCCCCGCTGAAGTTGTCTCCACCTGTGATATCACCTTTGCCTGTGTATCAGATCCAAAAGCAGCGAAGGATGTAAGGATTAGCTCTTATTTTGCCTCCATCAGCTAGACTGCAAGATAGTCACTGAATGCTACTTCTGATTCCTGCTAACCATGGTAGCCTGGGTCATTGTACATGCTGGGCAGTGCAGCTGTGTAAAAATAAATGTCCCAACAAAAATCATACTTTTTAAAAAATAATCCCTTGGAGGGTAGGTTTTGATATCCCTCTAGGAGTCCACCTCTGCAGTACTAGGCTCACTTGAATTGCTGTCCTGCAGGATTGGAGTTTCTTTGCAGACACGCTATTGCTTTACCGCTCTTCTGTTCCCCACAGCTGGTACTTGGTCCGAGTGGAGTGTTGCAGGGGATTCGCCCAGGGAAGTGTTATGTGGATATGTCCACTGTGGATGCAGATACAGTCACAGAGTTGGCCCAGGTAATCACATTGAACTGAACTTCTAACATCTGTGATTCAGCAGCAGTACTGCAGGTCGTGTTGTTCCAGGCAGTACACTGTTGATGATAAATATGCTTCTGAAGACTTTTTTGTGCTTCTTTTAGGAGATACTCAGGTCCCAGACAAATAAGACAAAATAAACTTTTAAATCTTGACCAGCAAACAAAGTTGGATGGGATGTACCTGGTGGTAACAGAAAAGCTTGTAGATTTGGCAGGGCTGTTAGCTGGTACCAATGTAAACAGCCAGCCAAATTCTGATCCCTTAAGAAGTATTTATAGCCAGATTGGTATTTCTGAAGGAGAAAGCACTGTCTGGATTAGTAACTATCCTCAAATTGATGCAATGCATAATCTGCTTATTTTAAATGTTGTAGTTGCGGAGGGGGAAATAAGACCTTCATGTTTCATTCTGTAGAAATATTATTACAGAGAGGATTTCTATAGAAGTGTTCTGATTATTTCTGATGTGGTATCTTTGATTCCCTCTTTGGTATCTTGGTTGTTATCTTCTGCACTAAAGGCAGTGTGTGTTGTTGCATGAGGAAGGGAAGCTAGTTTTGGTTCCATTTTAAGCAGATGTATTGGTGATGCAGTAGTGTGTAACATGAATTTGGAGAACAAAGAGTCATACATATTAGTAAACTTCTCTCTGAAGAGATCTGTCAAAGGCCTTTCCCCTTTAGGGACAAGGGGGAAAATATAACAGTCAATCTTCTGAGATTCCTGCACTATGTGTACAACTTCAGCACTGGTTCCATGGCCATTACAGGATGCCATGGCAAAAGCATGTTAAGTTCAGCTGCTTAAAACATGTAGTTTTATATACTGTTTTAAAACAGTAGCGATGGGTGTGGGAAAGTGTTGCTGGAGTGTGATGGCAACTTTTGGTCTCAAGTGCCCTTTGCAAGATGCAGCACATCACATGTTAGCGCTTTCCTCTCCTGTTTGTGTGTCTGAGCTATTTGTTCTGCTTTAAAATTCTGTCCTCAGGGACAGGAATGCCCTAAACAATGTTCTTGCTGTGCTGCCTACTCAGCATCAACACGTGCTGTTCATGCAGAACTAACCAGAGATGCTCTTTTTCCAGGTGATAGTATCCCGAGGTGGTCGCTTTTTGGAAGCACCAGTCTCGGGAAATCAGCAGCTGTCTAATGATGGGATGCTTGTGATCCTGGCAGCTGGCGACAGGGGTTTATATGAGGACTGCAGTAGCTGTTTCCAGGCGATGGGGAAGACCTCTTTTTTTCTAGGTAATTGAAACACGGAGGCCCTTATAGCAGTTTCTTAGTGCAAGGACTGGGAATTCCAGCAAGGAGTCCGAGAGGCGTGTGCGATCTCTTTCTTGTCTCCTTGGGCAGTATCAGCAACTGGCCTGCTCTTCTGGAACGTGGCCAATTTCAAAGCTGCCAGCCTAAGACTTTTTCTTTTTTGAATACTGGCTCATTTTGGAGGATCTGTGATGGTTTTTATTTTAAATTGTACATTGTTATGATTTCTCCCTTCGAGTGCTTGGAAAATGAGTAAGTTTTCTGAAGCCTTTCAGGGGAAGAGAGAGCAGCCAAGTGCTTGATACGAAGAGCCTGGTGGTGTTAATACTGTGTGGGATGGGGGAAAAGGGCTCACGCATCTCTTCCAGAGGAATGCCCAATGGTATGTCTTGCTCCCAGGTGAAGTAGGCAATGCTGCCAAGATGATGCTGATTGTGAACATGGTCCAAGGCAGCTTCATGGCAACGATAGCAGAAGGACTGACTTTGGCTCAAGTGACTGGCCAGTCCCAACAGACCCTTCTGGATATCCTCAATCAGGGACAACTTGCCAGCATCTTCCTGGACCAGAAGTGTCAAAGTAAAGTGCTCTTACATTGTTTTGTTATAGGACATCTGCCACAACCTAGCAGCATTTCACATATTGTCAGAAGGGGGAAAAAAACTGTCCCATCTTCATCAGCCTGGGATTCTGGGTATTTTAAGCATTCTAGAAATGAAGAGCTGAGTTCTGTTCCTTCCCTTTCATAGCCAGGGCTTCTGAGAATACACTCTAAGCCCTGCATTGTCTATAGCCTGCTTAGGACTTTAGTTCACAGTGAAGATTTCATTGGGGCAGGGTAAATAAGTGAAATGAAGGGCAAGGTGGTTAGAAATATGAGCTCACTTTGTCAGTGGACAATAGTGATACTATCTGCTGTGGCTGGATGAAGATAGAGAAAAAGAAGAGCTAAAAGCAGCATTCCTGGTAATCAGCCCGGGAAAGGGCAGATTAGTGTTGAATTGCATGCCCTTGCAGTGTGGGCTTGGTTTACTTTTGTCGTGATTATTTTTTTGCACGCTTTTCCTCTCTACAGATATCTTGCAAGGAAACTTTAAACCTGATTTCTACCTGAAATACATACAGAAGGATCTTAGATTAGCTATTGCACTGGGCGATTCTGTCAACCACCCAACTCCTATGGCAGCTGCTGCCAACGAGGTAAGAATTGTTCAGTGTTCAGATACGTTACTCAACATTTCTTCAATAGAGCCATTTGTCCCCAAGAGACAAAAATCTAAGAATTATATGATCTCTAAGACAAGGGAGCAGAGACTGAAGTATATTTTGATTAAGATACAATTGGATTTGTTTTGATTGTAAAAGCCCTTAGAATGTCACATCAGTAAACACAGATGGCCTCAGCAAGACCTGGTGTGTTCTGATCTGCGCTGCTCTAATTACTTGACATACTATGCATTCTCTAGTTTGCAATGGTCAGCAAAGTTATTTTTCTGCTGGGGAAAGGTGGTGCACAAGCACAGGCACTGATCCTTTTCTAATTTCTCTTCTCTAGGTCTATAAAAGAGCAAAAGCATTGGACCAATCGGACAACGACATGTCTGCAGTGTACAGGGCCTACATCCACTAGGCTGCACCGTTCTTACTGTTAATACTATGATTATTGATTAATATTATTATGATACTGGGTTTTAACTCTGGACCAGTCCATCTGTCTCTCCATTTCCTTTTATACACAGACTCTGAGATCTGCCACGGAGGCAGCTGCTGTGGTGAGCCTTCCCCTGGTGGCAGAAGTGGGGGAGGAGGGGGCTTGGATTGTTGCAGTCTAATTAGAAAAATCCATGCCATGCACTGACAGTCATGGAACAGACCAGCGGCGGCTTGTTCAGAAGCTCTGAGGCAATTCTGCCAGAAATCTGCTGCTTGGCTGCTTTTATTTTCCTCTTTGTATGCTTGTCAAAGACGCTGTTTCTAACAATCCCTTTTCTCCTTTGCTGTGAAATAATGCCTGTGTTGGACTCTCTGCATCAAGGGGACAGGTGACATACATCCCATCCACCTGTGAATATCACTAAAGTCCTTGGTCCCAAGTCAGGTGAGGAGCATTCCTGTTAATCGACCACTGTTAGAGAACAAAGGACCTCCCATGGAGGAGAATGGCAGTTCCAGAAGGTAATGGGGTTGCATGCGATGCTGTCTTGATTCTGTTTCTTTTTAAACTTCCACCTCCCCAGCACCTTGATGGAGGAGTTCCTCCTACTGTTAAGAACACATTGCATCCATGTCTTCCCCTGTATGGATAACTGTAGCTTAGGGAACACAAACATTACTGAAAATGAGAGAATGCCAGTGTGAACGAGCCTCCTAAAATGCTAATCAGAGCTGCCCATCCCACAAACAGTGTTAGAGATCAGCACATTTGCATAGAAAACTGCAAGAGAAACATACAGGCTAAAGCTGAGCCAGAGATATTTTTATTTAGGGAAGGAACAAACCTTAGGATTGCTCCTGGCCTTAGCTTATGTTACTTTCCTTCTTGGTGTTTTTTTGGTTTTTTCCCCCTTGTAATCAATAGTGACAAAGATGTTGTGGATTGTGGTAGTGTCACAAGCAGAGTGATGAGTCTGAAAAGGGCAAGAATGATCATAAAGCCAAGAGATTGAGAATCCTGAGCTCCTTTCCACACTTTCTGTCTGGCCTTTGCGTGGTCATGATATCTCTAAGCCTGTTTGCCCATCTTTAAAGGTGGGTGATGATTACCTACCTCACAGGGATAGTTTGTGTGCTGATGAGAGATCTTTATACATGTCAGGTTTTCCATACAAGTTTGTAGTGTTGCTACTCTAGGTACAACAGTGGCACAGCACGAGACTTTTCCCTGTACCTGTGACTCTGCTTGTGGCCAGATGCCAACTTCCAGAAATACTAGTAAATAAAATGGAAGGCTGAGCTTTAGCCTAGAAACATGTGACTTGAACTGCAAATGCCAAGGCTAGAGAGCAGAGATGCTGTCAGTGTTGATAGCAGAGCAACCCAGAGTCCAAAGGGTGCCTGTCTCTCCAAAAATGCATACAGTGTGGGTGGGTTTGTTTTTGTTCTGGTTTTTTTTTAAAAAAAATTGTTCTTAGTATTAGCCTTTTAGGAGGGTTCTTGCATTTTAGATTTAAGAGTTAGTAAAATGCCAGTAAGAAACTTTATTGGCCAAAATCACTTCTCAGTGTCATGATCTCCTCCCTTGGGTTGGGATTCTGAAAGCAAATAAAGCAAATTCAAATTAGACCATGTTCCTTTAAATCTGCAAGGTCTGCCCCTCCCACCATCTTATTTTTCTAGGAACTTAATGGCTGTGTAGGGAAATCTTCCTGTGGGTTAGGATTTCTTACCAATCCTGCTTTGGGCAGCATGTGCATATGGTTCAGGGGCACCTTATTAAGAGACAGAAAGTATCAGATACTCATTACGAATCATGACATCTAATGCTATAAATGTTACTTCATTGAATATTTCACCTCCTGTGATCACTATTATTTGTGGGCTAATATTGTGTTCTGCATTATGTCCTGTGGTGAACATCTAGTAGTAGATCTGTTAGGCATCACTTTGGCCATTTGTCAGTGGTACCTGTGAACAATACTAGTTATACATACATGTTTCTTTGGCAGAGCAACTGTCATCCTGCATGTAGATAATCATATTAAAGGCACATATAAGTACCCTGGATAACCAGCCATTAGCCTGCTTTGGACACGCACTTCCCCCATCCAGAACAGTTCAGCTGCTTGCATCAGAAGTCTTTGGTTAAACATGCCACGGTTAAGAAATCCTTACATGAATGTCCATTGAGGGGCATCTGGGAGAGATAAGATGACAGGTTTCAATAGTGTGAGAAGTGTTTTGGGAGGGAGAGGGAGGTGCTGTCTCAGGCCCAGTTGAGAGCGGAGCTGAGGCAGTGCTGCAGTGTCCCTGACCTGTCCCTGTGCAGGGCTGGTGGCTGGGGTGAAGGTGAATAGGGCTGAGCAAAGCTTATGGAGGATCTGCCCCTCTTCACTAGCTGTGTGGTGCTTCTGGATAGAGTGAGAATACAAAAGGAGCTCTCAAGTCCCTTGATGTGTATTTCATAGTGAATTCAAAGAACCATATTTGTGAGAGTGAGAACCGTTTCCTGGGCAACTCACTGCTGCAGGTTTTATTTTCCAGAAATACTATAGTTCTCTAAATGGAGATGGTTATTTATGTGGGAGTGGCAAGTGCAGACTAATTAAACACTGTAATTTATCCTGGGAAGGTCTGACTGCAGTGCTCTGGTGAGGTGGGGGTGTCTGGGGTGCTGCCTGGCTGGCTCTGCAGTCACAGATGTGCCGGGGAGCAGCAGGAGGAGACCCAGAGCTCTGAAGTGGGGGTGAAGTGAGGAGGAGGGATGGAAATGGTGAAAAACAGACTGTTTCAGATGCTGTTTGAGATTGACTCGTGTCAGTCTCACTTGGATTCTTGTATTTATGTCTGTTGCCTCTGAACATGGATCTTATCTGTTCCTAGGCCTGAGATTTTGGGGAAGGGAGGGAAGTTGTGGATTGAGAGATGCTCTAATAAAACTGGCTAGTCAATGTTGTCCTAATATTGTTGACAATTCTGTAAAGTTCCTTTTTATGAGGATTTCTGTTTTAGTAATTTGCTTTTTTTTGTCTCCCTCCTTTTTAAAGAGAAAATGTGACATTTGTGAAAAGCTTGTAAGAAAAGCAGTTTCTTTTCCTCAATGATAGATCTTATAGTTAATTAAGGTTGTGAAATTTTATTTTTTTGCCTTGTTTTTAATTAATGCTTGTCATTCAGAATAGGATGTGTGAAAATGTTTAAATGGCAAAACAAAGATTTTTTTTTTTGTGCAATTAACAAAGCTACTGGCAAAAAGAATAAAACCTTTCTTGGTAACACAATGTTCTTGTGGCAGTTTCTAAAGCCTGTCAAACTTGTATTGTGGCATTAAAGAAATATGTGCATTAAAAGTCAGAGTTGCTGAAAACCAGCAGCAGGGCTCTTGTCCCTGAGGCACTACAAATGATGAATTTGGATAAATTTCAGCCTCTGCGGGCGGAAGGTTGTGTGCACCTGGACAGAGAGAAGGATGAAGGCTTAGTTTTAAAGCAAAGGCTGCTGAGAGATGGAGGTCTAGGAACTTCCTGGTGACTTCTTGTGTTCTAAGCCTGGGCTCTGTCTGGAGTGTCCTTCCTTCTAGCGCTTGGGGATTTTCGAGCACAAACGCAGCACCGGGTCTTCCAAGGCAAGATCCCTTTACTGATGTGTTTGCAACCTCCAGAATGTTGTTTTTTGACGATCCTGGCAGCGTTTGCTATTGAATAGCAGTGATGTTCGTGTGCGGGGCCTGACGGGCTCGTACCGACTGATGCTGCGCTGGAAAGCGAGGCAGAAGGCGCTGGAGCAGAAGCTTCCCCCGCTCGGTGGCGAGTTCCCTGCAGCCCCGTCCCCCCCCGCGGGGGGCTGCGGGAGGTGCAGCTCTGCTCTCGCCCCCGCGGAACGCCCCCCGCCCTCTGCCGCGGCGGCGCTGCCCGCGGGGGTTTGTTTCGATTTCCAAATTTCGCTTCCGCGTGTGTGCCTGGCGGGGAGGGCTCCGGCCGCTCGCCTTTAGCTGAACGGGTGCGTGGTGACGCCCGCGCTGTCCCGCCGCCAGCTCCCGCCCGCCGAACGTCACGTTCCAGGCGCCGCCCGCGCCACGCCCGGTTGCGCTGGCCCGTGAGACGCTGCCTCCGCCGCGTTGCCGGGCGGAGGTCGGGGCCGCTAGCCAATCGGGGCGGCGGCAGGCGCCGGGGTGGGGCGGGGCCGGTGGCGGGATGGCGGCGGCGATGACGAGCGCGGCGGAGCGGGCGGTGCTGGTGAGTCGGATGGCGGGCCCGGGGCTCGGCGGTGCTGGCTCTGCTGGGACCTCCACAGGCCCGTTCTGGGCGGGCGCGGCCCGCAGCCCTATCCCTGGCTGGCCCAGGCCTAGGCTGAGGCGCTCTGAGGGCCGGCCGCTCCTCCCCGCGGCGCTGCCGAGGTGACCGGCCGTGCGGCCCGCACAGGCCTTCGGGACGGCCCCGGGCTCGGCTGCCGGGCTGTCCTCGAGCCCACCGCCACCGGCAGCCGTGGGCTGCTTTAACGACCTGCGCGGTGGTGTCTCCCCGCAGCCCTGCGAGGGCGGGTCGCGGTTGCTGCCCCGGGGCCGGGCCGGTGCCGGAGGCAGCCCTGCGTGCGGTAAACAACGCGGTATGACCGACCTTGGAGTTTTTCATGGTCAGTCCAACGTGCTGCTGGGTGGAACAGCTAGCCGGCAGAGGGTGGGCAGACACATCAAAGAAACCTTGTTGACTTGACAGAGGTAGGAAAGACAGGGGCCGGCTGACACTGCAGACACCTCCGGGGGCCTGAGCTGCAAGGAGCAGTGAAAGCCTAGGGAGAGAATCGGAGAGATGCATCTGGGCTAGGCAGAAAGCTGCATGTGAAAACCATTTTTTTTCTAAAATTGATGTGATTTGCAATCGCGTGACTAGCATTCCTCAAAAATACAGACGTGTAGCATACAGACACAGCAAATGAACTTGACCTAGTCTGAAATTGCTAGTCATCATTGCTGTCACTAGTGGGACGAAAGACACTGATGATGATCAGCAGCCTGATCTAGTGGAAGATGTCCCTGCTTATTTCGGGGGATTTGCACTACAGGACCTTTAAAGTTTCCTTCCATCCCAAACCATCCTGTGATTCCATAATTCTAGGGTTTGAAGTGGAAGCATGTGTATGGCGACAGTGGGGTGGTGGAGACACTGGAGGCAGATGCTTTACCTATGTGATTTCTGTTCCTTTGGGAACCTGGAGGAGAGCGAGTGTTACGGAGAATGAAAGAGCAAGGCGTTCAATATGATCCTCAGAAACCTAAAATGGGATTAAACAGTGAAAGTCAGTGGTCCTGTACTGGTTTGAAGGATAACAGAGACTCCTACCCAGGTTTTTTGTGAGTACTTGCTTTAGGTGAATCTTTGTTGAAACAGAAGTGTCCTCATTCTGCTCCTTGTTCAGGTAACTCTTGCATAAGAGGACAACACATCAGTGAGCTGCTGGGTTTCTCATGGTGAACAGGAACTGTCTAGTGGAGAACTCACAGGCTTAAATTTCTGAGTTCACCACACCTTTCCAGTTTTCCTGTGGGCAATCTGCTCAATTCATTCCCTTCCAGTACTTTCCATGTGGAAAATATATCCTGTTTTACAAGGTAGCAAGTGTCAATCTCTTCTTTGTCCCTTGCTTGCTGTCTCCTCTCCTCTGATGATCTTCAGCGTGGGGTCTTGTGGTTTAACAGAAATACTTAGCTGTGGCTTGAGGATCTGCTTTACACAGGCTTCTCTGTAGCAGGCAGCTAGTTGAGGCCTGAGGCAGGGTGTCGTCGCATTTGAACTTGTTACTGAATTTCCCAAATGGTTGGGACTCCTCAGCCTTTCTCCCCCCCAGCTTTTTCAATTTAGCTGCTTTATTTTTCAGCTGCTGTTGTGTGGTAAAATGCCACTTGGGGGCGGGGGGGAGGGTAGGAGCCTTTTAGTTTTTGTCTTTGCTTCTCGCCATCGAATTGGCTACAAATTTGCCCACAAGTGTAGTCTGTTTTGCCTGTGATGGTAGTTGGTAAGGGGTCTGCCTGTCTTTATCTCAACTCAGCTTTTCATCTTATTTCCTCCCTGTCTTGTTGAGGATGGGGGGTGAGAGAGGCTGGGTGGGTGTCTGGCAGCTGGCCTGCCAAGGCCAGCCCACTCCAGCAGCTTAAAAAGATGTCCCAGATTTTGAAGCAGCCAGATCCATACTTTGCTCTGAAATTCACATCCCGTGCTAGCTGTTCTTTCCTAATTCTGTGATTATTGGTACAGTGATTTGTAGGAATGCTACTTTGTTAAATGAAGACAAACCAAGAATGAGGACCATTCACTTGCCTGGGGCAGAGAAGTGGAGAGGAAGGCCTTTCAACAAATCAGGAAGAAATCTTTTTATTTTCCTACCAGAATGTGATTTAAACAGCATGTTCATAACAGAATACTTCGAACTTAAATAATTTCCATATGTGGCTTAGAGATTTGTTTCCACTGTTTGACTTCTATTGATTCCACTGCTATCTTTCCACAATGTAGGAAGAAGAATTTAAATGGCTTTTACAAGAAGAGGTCCATGCTGTTTTGAAACAGCTGCAAGACATCTTGAAGGTAAGGTTTATTTGCTTCATCTGTTCTTTGTATTGTGGGTTTGTTTGCTCTCCTACGTGAGGAATGGTGGCAGATTTTCCCTGGAGGAAAAAAATTGTGGTAAAATTTGTGGTCCATCACGCATATCCAGTACTGTCCCAAGTGTTTGCTTGCCCTTTGGTCTCGAGGACACACAATAAAGCTGATTTCCCCTAGATTGCTCTGTACTTAACCCTCCTTCCTGAGAGAGCTGCTTTGAAAAGGCACATGGAGGCAGCCAGACCCGTCTGCCAGGCATTTGCCTGAGACATGAATATTTTCTGGAACAGAGAATCCGGATCTGCCTGTAACTTTGTCGTGTGATGGTGGAAATGAGCACAGTGGCCTTTAGCTGACAAGCTACTACTTGTGCAGTAATTACTAGCATGCACTCTCCTCACTCGAAACCATCCTTCCCTCGACACACCCACTTCTCTGCCAGCACCTTTCAGGGGTATGAAGTGTTCAGCTGAGTCGGCCCTGAACTAGCCAAAGGAGATGGTGTGCACAAGAGGTCACCGCTCTCCCTGTGACCTCCCTGTGAGGTTTCAGTCGGGGTCGGTGGGTGGTGCAAGAGTATGGGCGAAAATGTGGAGGTGAGGGCTGGGTGCCCAAGGTGGTAGGAGTGCCATGGTGCTGACCCAGGACGTGACTCAGTAGCAGGTGACAATAACCTGCTATATCTATATATATAGTATCTGTTTTGAAGAATTTGTCGTAATTTTAAGAGTGAAGTGTGATTAAAGGACAAGTGCCAGCCAGTATAACCAGTCAGGAGGACAGGTTTTCACTCCAGACTTCCCACATGGGTGAGGGACCAGCAGTGCTTGCGCTGCACAGGCCAATGCAGCAAGCATGCTGTGTGGAGTGCCGCTCCTGCTGCAGGTGGATTCGCCACCCCACTGGGCATTGGCTGCCTCCCCTGGCTCCCAGGCACAAAGCCAGAGTGTGGGATTTCTGATGTCTTTCTTCATGAGCTGCACACAACACAGCCTTCTGCGCTGTGCCTGTCCTGCAGGAGGGTGAGGGAACATCTCTGTGCTTTACTAGGTGGTTTGCAGGAGGCTTGCAAAGCTGACTGCTCTGTATTTGCCCACTTGCCCGTGTCTGCATTTCTTCATTTTGCCTTGTCTTTGTTGCTGGCTTGTGGTGCGCTGTGCCCGGGTGGATGCTCCAGCACTCACTATGTCCTCTCTTGGGCAGGAGGCCTCTCACCGGTTTGCCCTGCCTGCCAGTGGCTCAGGAGGAGCTGTCAAGCAGGAGAACTTTGTGCTGAGCACCTTGGGGTAAGTGGTGATGGTTGGTAGATTGCTGCTGCTCTGCCAGACTGTGCTTGGGGGCTGTACCCGGGCTCCTGGCAGTGCCAGTGTTTGTGCTGGGAGCTTCCCTCTGCCGCAAAGGCCGGTGTTCCCTGAGCATCTATCTGCAGCAAAGGTCTCTACAGCACCCTCAAAGTGAAGGGGCTTTCTTTGATATGAGATTTCGCCTTAAGGAAAACAAACGAACAAACTCATGGCGGGTTAACATAACAGTCTGTAGCTGTGTTCCAGCGGGCTGCCTTAGCCAGACGTCTGCTGTTTCCTACTAGCACCTATACTGTAGTCACTGATTCCTATTGGTGGGTTGTATCAGTGTGCTGCTGTCAGCAGTTTTGCCAAGGGGCATTTTTCTGATTCGGGGTGCAGGGAGTTGCAGTTACAAGACCTGAATTCTGCTCCTAGCTCAATTTCTGACTCTGACCATGGACAAATCATTTGTCCTGATCTCCCTAAAATAGCAATAATAAATCTACTTCACGCAGAGCAAGCTGCGTAACAGCAGCCAAATTGTTGACATAAGCATGGGATCAGAAATGAACATGATGTTTTAGACAGGGCAGTTAGGGTGAGGTGACTCATAAAGAATATGACAGCAGCTGGCTGCAGGCAAGAGCCAGGGACTTGAAAGTGTGTGTAGAGTTCATCTGCATCCCCCAACTGAGCCCGGGAAAGAGGGGGACTTGGCTAGCTGTATGGAACAGGGAAGGGCAGTATTGGGTTGGCAGTTTCAGTAGGTGTCTCTTGCCTCCTGTGACTTGTGTTTCCCAGATCTATCTTCTCATTCCAGCACAGACCAGGTGAAAGGTGTGTTGACGCTGCAGGGAGATGCCCTGTGTCAAGCTGTGAGTACTTGCTGTGCTTTGTACTAATATCAAGGGGTGGGAGTCATACTTATTGCACTTTGATGACTTCAAGGGGGAGGCCATCCTAATTATGCTTTTCCAGCGGTCCATTAGTATTCTGTGTCAGTCTTCCCTAATGGGCCTTAAATCCTTAATGTTTCAGCAACTGTTGAAATTTTTCAACTCTGTGGTGAGTGGTGGAGTCAGCTTCCATAGGAATTCCTAGAGTACAGGCCCCATCCCTGGAGATATTCAAGGTGAGGCTTGACGAGGCCCTGGGCAACCTGGTCTGGTTGGGGGTGTCCCTGCTGACTGTGGGGAGGTCAGACTAGATGACCTTTGGAGGTCCCTTCCAGCCTGGACAATTCTATGATTCCTTGCCTTTATCGCCGTTGTTGTGTAATATCAGGTTTCCTAGGGGGCCTTCTGAGATGAGGTCATGTGCGTCCTGCTGGGATCCCCATTCACTAAATGCCTTTCAGCTTATCCTTTGTATTAACATCTTCCTGTAGATGGACTGAAGTTCTGGCTGTGCCAAGACTGCTGAAAGCAGCTTGCCAAGATGGTCTGGGAGACAGAATGGAGTGGCACTGGCCATCTCTGTGTTCTGTATATGGGGACTGCTTGCTCTGCATGTGTTTGTTTCTTTCTTCAAGGATGTTAATCTGAAAATGCCCAGAAATAATCAGCTGCTACACTTTGCATTTCGGGAAGACAAGCAGTGGAAGTTGCAGCAGGTACTGTTAACTTTAGATGCATATCTGTCTGTAGTGTTTGCGCAAGCTACTCCAAGCAGTAGCTGTAACCCCTCGCTTTTTGAGAGAGAAGGTTATGTCTCTCCTACATTAGCTCCAGTGGTAAAAGATAAGGGAGGAAACAGATGTAATTAAATTTAGTTATGGTGCTAGGAGAGAGAGGTGGGTTCCGCTTGTTCCTGAAGCGCCAGCAAGCTGAAGGCTGCCTGCATAGAGCAGTCAGAATCTTCTAAAAGAAGTGCCTAATGTGCCTGTGGGGTACTGGCCTTGTGTCTGCTTGTAAAACGCAGGCTAGCAGGGCAAAGAGCAACTTTGGAGACTGAGTAGCTTGTGCTCATTCTCTTACAGAGAAGTTGTTTTTAATGCTGAGAACAAATCTCACTGCATTGTGCTCTTGTAGTATGGCTGAGTTCCCCTAGTTAAGGAGTTAAAGGGATGTGGCTGTCTAGAACACTGAATGTCTTTCCCACCATTTTGCTGGGAGGTACCTCATTTCAGGACCTAATCTAGGGCCCGATCTTGAAAACATAGTTTCCCACAGTTAGTTTGTGACAGCTGAGTAGGTTGGAGAAAGATGTATTCCATGTACTTCACTATGCCATGGCTTGGATTCTCCTAAGTGATCAGTGCATTTAGTCTTGGGTGCAGTTTCCAACAGCTGCTTTGGCAGTGGAGTAAAAGCTCTAACCAGTAATATTGTAGAAATCTAGAAAATTATGTTCTTGAGATGTTAATCCCAAAGCTGACCAAGTTAGTTTATGCCTCACAACAAGGCAAGGAAGTTTTCATGGTAACACTCAGCAGTGCATCCTGTTTTGTGGGTGTTTTGTACTTCGTTGATAGGCTTCTACCAGCTTTTGTGGAAAAGACCTTCCTTTATTTACTTGGAAGAGTTTTGTGTTCTAATATTGTTCAGATGTGGAATGTGAGTGCCTAAGGGATTCTGTGCAGAAACTTTTACAGTGATTACGTGGAGATATTTGTCCTGTCCAAATTAAAAATGAGCATCTTGAAATATTGTGAGATTCTTCCTTAGTGAGTGGTGCCAGCTTGGAGTTTTGTTTCTCTGTGCAAAGTCAAGTTATCAGTAAGAAATTGTAGTATAGGCACATTTTTGAGGAACACAAGTGCAGGCACATGAGTTTTGAGGAACTTGATTAGAAAATGGAGCAAAATCAAGGGGGAACAGGAATGAAGCAAATCCTTATAATAGCTGGATTGGCATTGCTGGGTTGGTAACGCTGCCAGGAACCACTTAGCTTGTTGAAAAGCATCTGGGAGATGTAAAGGCTGGAAGTGGTGATGTTTGGAGATGCTGTAGTCCAAGTACCTGCAGAGTCTCTCTGCAGTCTGACAGTGGACTTCATCATCTCTCTCTTCTTTCTGCAGTCTTCAGTGCCTGGTGCTTTCTAAGAGCAGGGCTATTGTGTGATCCCTGAGCTCCGATGAGAAGGAACCAGTGCCCAGATTTATGCCAGGGAGGCCTCTACAAGGCTGAGCTAGGATCTGGGGTTGCTGGGGAGCAGTGTAGTTGATCAAACTGCAAATACCCCAAGCTGTGTTACCCATCTTCCAGCAGTCACTTCTCATACAGGCTTCCCTGCTTACCTTTTCCATTTATTTCACCCTCTGGTTTACATTTTTGCTTTTTAAAAATTTTCCTGCTGCTGCTTGGAACTGAACACAAGTAACTTTCTCTCAGGGCCATTTTCTTCTTCCTCTGGTTTGTCCTTGTTCTTATGAAAGCATTGGGATACACCTATCAGCCTTGCTTTGATAATTATCTCCTGGCTAGAAGCTGTCTTGCTTGAGAGGGACTTGACCTAGCTGTGTCCTGAGTTTGGTCAAGTTCTGCACAAGCAGCATGATGGCAGCTTGATTGCTGGAGATAACACTCAACCCCAACAATTATAGCTTAGAAGAGCTCTGGAATACTGCCAGAGACACTGTATTAGAAATCAATGTTTGCTGGTCGTTGGTGCTATTGATGTCATTTGTGTCATTTGATTTAGCTCTATGTAGTTCCTAAGGAAGAAATCATTATTTGTGACTGCCATTTATCATCAATAGTGAGAATTCCTACCTGAACAGTCATCATCAGGGTCTTCCCAGGATGAGAGTGCCTGATGTCACTGTTCCTTCAGAGCAGCAGCAATATTTTTATTGACAATCCAGGTTGTAACTATCAGACTGCTTTGCATCTCCAGTCTTTAAGTGAAGAACCCAATAATGTGTCTGGGCAGCAGTGGTAGATTTGTATTAGTGAGTGTCTGGTACTCAGAGAGAAGTGGTCTCAACATTTGAGACATCCCCATTTTCTTAGGGCCAATGAGATAACCAGGAACCCTCTACTTACTAGTGCTTACTACAAAGAGTGTTTCTTTAATAGGACTGTGTTTGTACCTTTGCAGATCCAGGATGCTAGAAACCATGTTAACCAAGCCATTTATCTGCTTATGAACAGAGATGTAAACTACCAGTTCAAAACAGGCTCAGAGGTTCTCAAGGTGAGGAGAAAGCCTTCTCTACTTGGGTAGGAACATGGATTTTTCTTCCCTCCATTTGTTGTTTTAAAAATAGTTAATGCTCATTATTCTCTTGAGTCTCTTACTGGAAATGGATTCCCCATCTGTACCCATGGCACATTCACTCCTGTGCTCTTCCATGCTCTTCCCTGTCAGTCAGTGCTTTTGGGGAGAAAAGGAATGAGGCAGGCATCAGCAAATAAAAGATTAAGGGTAGTAGTCATGATGTACTGATGATTTGAAAGTGACTACTGACTTGCCAGTAGTAGTTGATATCATCTGATGCAGAACGGCTGCTGTGTGGCAGTAAATCCCATCCCTCTGCTTGGAAATGCTCTCTGAAGCTACCAGAATTTCGACTTACTCGTTAGAATCTATCACAATATCAAACATGAGAAAGCTAACCCTTTCTAGTCTCCACATGGGCAAGGGCTGCTATTAGAAAGAAGCTAGGTAGTAAAACTATTTCCTTTTTACTTTTGGGTGGAAGCAGGGGAGAGAAATTAGTCATAATGTAAAATGCCTTCATCTTAGTAGTCATGAGCACTATAACAGACATATGTTGCTTTTCACTTCTTTTCTGGAAAAGGACATCTGTCTGCATGTTTGAAATTGTGTCATTTGAATTGTGGCTTCTGGCAGGATTGGACTCACAATGAGCTGGTTCTTTTATCTAATGCCCTAGATCATAGACAGTTATGAACGGGGGTGAGGGGTGGGGAATTCAGCAGTTATTGTACCTGTGATATGGGAGTGGGGAGACTAGAACACAGCTTGTTTTTCCTTAATGCATGCTTTTCAGAAGAGCTGATGATGAGTTTGTCAGTGCTCTGTGGCATCAGTAATTGATCTCATGTTCTCTTCTTATTCTTCTAATGAATAGCTGTTCTCTCTTCAGTCCCTAGTATTAAACACTCCTGGCCTGTCTCACAAGTGTTTTTGAACGTGGTAATAAACTGCATTTATGTGGAATCCATCCCATCCCATTAAGTCCTTGAATTCCTGGAAGGGCAGCGGTGGTGGTGGTGCTCTTTGTTGGTGTAACACTTGAAGAAGGCTGTAGGATTCTGCAGCACACTGTCCAGAGGTGTCCAGGGATTGCCACTCAGCAGTGTACTGTATGTTATCTTGTAGCTTATGGATGCCGTGATGTTACAGCTATCAAGAGCCCGAAATCGGCTCACCACTCCAGCCACTCTGACTCTACCAGAGATTGCCTCCAGTGGTCTCACGGTAAGTATGTGGTGGTCTATCTCTCCATACAGTCTAGCAGCATGCAACAGTCAGGATATTATGCTACATCCTGGTGGAAGTGGATTTCTGAAGTGTCTCTGAAGCAGAAAGAGAGAGCTAAAGTAGGTGTAAATCCTGAGCATTTTTGGCTGCTCTCTATCTTTCTGTGGGAAAGCAGATAACTTGGCTGTGAGGACTCTGGTTCTCAGAGAGTAAGTTGTATTCTCTGCCCAGGAAGCTTGTCTAGGGATGATTTGCCCTTGTGAACACTGCTCCATCCTCTTGTCACCATCGTGCACACACCATTTGATCAAGTGCAGTAAGAGCAACAACCATTGCCTGTAAGCTGCTCAGTCTTTGTTTCTTTCCTAAGGTCCCTCACACTGTGGGGTAACTGTAGTATGGCTTAGGAAAAGGTGGTGATTTCCCAGCATTAGAAATAATATTCCTTTCACTGACAAATAAACTACTTATTTTCTCACCAGAAAATGTTCACCCCTGCTCTGCCTCCAGACATCCTTGTGAATTTCTATATTAACCTGAACAAGCTGTGCCTGACTGTCTACCAACTCCATGTGCTGCAGCCCAGCACAACCAAGGTGATACCTGCTGTCTCTTGAGCCTTGTTTATTTACCTTCTCCTACTTCCCACTTTGAGGAGGAGATTGCGCTGCTACATTGCGCAATGTTATATGCATAAGATAATGCAGAAATGACTGTAACTGGTGTTAAGTGTCTGTGTTTAGATTTGCTGCAGACAGAACCCTGGCTCTAAATCTTGTTTGGGGCGTGGTCACTTAGCCTGGAAGAAAATAGCAGTGTCCTGGAGAAAGCCAGTAGTTGGTTTTTGCCAAGTAATGCTTCATCTTGCAATATAGTTTGATAATTTTGGAAAGGCATAATTCTGATAATCTAGTTTATATTGAAGTAGCATCTTGGTTTTCTGAATGGAGTTCTGATGAATACTTCTCTGCTTCACATCTCGGATTTGGGTCAGCTTGATGTCCTGTAAAAACAGAATTAAACTCTTAAGCTTTATGAAATGCAGTCCTTCCATAAGGATTTTTTCCCTAAAATCTATCTTTTGATTTTCTTCTGGATCTTCTCATCTTATTTTTGTGGTGCTAAAATTTGGACCTAAATTGGACTCAGCCACTGTATAGAATTTTTTTCATGAAGGAGCAGGAAGAGATCAAATAACATGGATTCCATATGAATGGAGTATTCAGGCAGAGAGAGTATAGGCATTTCTTGATGTCAGGCTACTGAAAGTGCAAACAGTAAACATCCTCCTTCTAAGCGGTTTGTTTACTGTGTCAAAATCCTAATGACCTTTTCCTTCTCCTCTAGAACTTCAAGCCATCTGGAGGGTCCATTTTACACAACCCTGGGGCTATGTTGTAAGTATAGTCACAGCAAGGTCTCTGTAACAGTTGTAGGAGTACGCTGAGGAAGAAATCCAAATGGCTGTACTCAATTTTGACTATAGCATTGTCGTGGTTTTGACCGAATTGACCAACCAGAACGACAGATGGCCCCTCCCTCCCCCCCCCCAAGGAAAAGAGAGGAGGGGAACAGGGGAATTAAAAAATTATGAGTTTAGAAAAAGACTAAACTACTTTAATGAAAATATAAATAAATAATGAAATAAGGAGGAAAAAAAAAAGGAAAAGAAAAAAAGTAAAATAAAATAAAAATGTATACAGTATATACAAAACCATATCAAGCTCCCAGGATGACGATCACGTCACCAGCCAGCGCAGGGGAAAGTCCCAGGCTGGACTCGGTGATGTACAGGAGCTGGATTCCGGATCTGGAGTCAGGAATGCTCGGATCGGGATCAAAGGCAGAGGAACAGACAGGGTCCTCCTCGGACATTGGCCATTGAAAGAAGAGAGTTGACCCTTTGATCCCTCAGCTTTTGTACTGAGTGTGATGTGGATGGGATGACCCTGTTGGTCAGGTTTGGGTCACCTGTCCTGTCCGTTCCTCCCCACAGGTGGGACCCCTCTACGCTTTTCCGCTTCCAACCCTCCAACGGGGCAAACAACAAATTTACCTGACCTTGGTTGTTATAGCAATAAGTGTAAGCAAGGGCCTTTCTGCACACCATTCCTTGGTATAATCAGTCTTATCACTGTGAGAGTGAACAGTATGCTGTATTTCTGAACAATATGCTGTTAATTTCAGAGTTTAGTTAGAAGAGGCCTAGCTAAAAAAGTAAAATTACTGAACAGAAAATTAGTTCTGTTTTACCTCAAACCAGGACAAGCATCTATTAAGTGGAGAAGCTGGACTGAGTTGTGTGCTGTGGCTGTGCCTGTGTCTGTAAATGCACACGTGCCCGTAACCGTGCTTCTTTAATGACTCAGTCCTAAAGGCCCAAAGGTGTGGCTTTTCAAGATACAGCCCACCCATACAGTGCTGTGAGTTTGTCTAGAGATCAGAGCTGTCAACCAAATTGAACATCAAGTTATTGGCATTGCTGTCTGCATTTACTGCTTTTGTCCCTCTCTGGAAAGTGGTAAAGTTTCTACCTTATTAGATTTAGCTTAACTCTAAATCTGGTCAGAGGTAGACTGAGAGTTTGTATTCTATAACTTTGCCAGGTGCTTTTTTAAATGTAGTAGAAATCATAATGATCTCTTCTGTGAGAATGGAGGACAGTTGAGTTTTGTGTTCTGTGCAAAACTGTGCTCTTTTTTCCCCACTACAGTGAGTTTGGCAACCAGCGGTATGAAGTCAGCCATGTCCATAAAGTTGAATGTGTTGTCCCATGGTTAAATGATGCCCTTGTCTTCTTCACAGTTTCACTGCAGCTTTGCCAGCAACTGAAGGATAAGGTAATGGCCTTAGAGAAGGGGCCTTGTTTTCAACTCTGGATTTTGAAAGGACTTCAGATCTCCTAAAAATCTGATGTGATGTTATTCTGTACAACTTACATGTAAACTGAAAACAAACGATGAGTCAATGCTCTGGAGCCAGGGAGCTTGCTGTCACTGCCTGGCAGACAGCCATCTGGGATAAGTGTAGTAGTGCAGCAGATGTGTTTGCTGTACCTGGTGACTAGATGGAGAGGAGCAATTTTGTGTTCTGTCATGAGCTGGATGTGAGAAAATGCCATGGGGTTGTAGATGAGGCATGGAGACCTCAGCAAGCTAATTCCAGCAGACCAGTGTTAAGTTCCAGCACTGCAGCTGACCTAGCTGCCACCTTGAGCAAGTAACTTTGTGCTCCAAGCTTCTTCATTGACAATAGCAGCAAATGTGCCCTTCTGCAGTGCTGAAGCATGTAATGCTATAAAGCTCAATCTTCATGCATGCTTTATATGTTCCTTCTTCTGTGGCCCAAGGGATACAGGAACTTACCTGCTTTTCTTCTTGCTTTCCAGATATCTGTTTTCTCCAGTTACTGGAACTACAGGCCATATTAATTCTCTGTGGATTGTCCAAGCCTTTCCAGCTTCTCCCTGTTTGTTTTCAACATGCCAGCAGAGTCCAGGTCAGCCTGAGGAGTGCTGTGGTTCACTACCATGTGGCCCTCCATAGGGTAGGGTCAGTGTATCCAGAGACACAACTTTATTAGCCTTGTCTGGGACTGCTGCGTAAGCAGGGCATCAAGCAATGCCGTGTGGTTGGCGAGAGCTTCCACCTGTCCTTGTTTGCATGTGCATTCTGTGGGTTACACTTTCCAAGCCTCTGGTGAATTACACTAGTCCATTACAGGGGATGGGGAGCTGTGGACCGCTCTCACTAACCGTATTTGCACACAGTGTTGTAACTGACTGCTGGACTGTGAGCTGGCTTGGAAGGGATGAAGACAGACTAATATAATACACCACAAAAACTGTAGGGCATGTTGCTCCATGTAGTGAAATATGTTGTTGTGATCTGGTCCAGCTGTGGTTATGACTAACCCTGAACTTCTCCCTCTCCTATCTGTTCTGTCCATGCTCATGTCACTGATTCCCCTTTGGAGATATTCTCACTTCCTGCTGTTTGAACTCCTTTTTTTTTTTTTTTTTTTTCCAAATATTTCAGTTATTCTCAAAGACCCTATGCAGAATTAAAGCCTTACTGTTCTGCAAACCACACAAATATAAGGTGGCAGCCTCTCTTTTTTTTTCCCTTTTTTTTTTTTTTTTTTTTTTTTTCCCTGGCATTAATGTGATAATATATATTTTTTTTTTCCTAAGCCCTAGTTGGGCCAATTGTTTATTTCCAGGTTTAGTATTTTGTTTTCGCTGCCAGCCTTTGAAGCTGCCTCGGTACCTTGAGCACAGCTGTGCAGTCTCACATCCTGTCTTTAAACTCAAAGTGAGTACCACTTGTAACTATGATTTTCTGCCTGCACATGGATGCTACAGTATGTAACTTGTCCCTCTAGCTATTGATAACTGAAATAAAGATCCTTAGGCCTGCCATGCTCCTGTGGACTGTCAGTGCTGAGAATAAAAGAGTATCAAAATTATGTGCTCTCTTCAAAGCAAGTGACTGTTCTTAGTTATGCATGCTGGATTACCGATTGCCTTACTGGGAGGTGGAGGACAGTAGTGGTCTCTGAGGGTGGAGTTGGGCAGTGCTTCGAAGGTTGGACCTGGTTTGCGTAGCCTCAGCCTAGTGCTGTCTGACACCTGAATACTACCTGAAGTCCTTCTCCAAAGTTTGCTTGATGGTTGTGTTTGGAAGAGGCTGTAGGTTCTGAAACTGGGCTGGGTTGGCTCATGGAGCTGGTTGTTAAGTGATGAGGAAGCATCACCTGTCTCCTGCTTGACTCCAGCTAGCCATGTGCAGGCTCTGTTTCTGGTGGCTTTCCTTACCCAGGTGGAATACCTTACCCAGGAGCCTTCATGTGTGCTGACGTGAAGACTGCAGGCTTACGGAGGTCCCTACAAAACATCAGGACTATTGAGCCTACCTTGACAGTGTAGTTGAAAAACAGCAGAATCCTGGTGTGTTCCAGGTGCTATCCAGAGCAGTGTGCTCAAAAGGAAGAGATCACAGAATTACAGAACAGGTGAGGTTGGACGGAGACTTCTGTGGTCTGTCTGGTCTCATTCTCCTACTCAAGCAGGGCCACCCAGGACCGTGTCCAGATGGCATTTGAATAGCTCCAAGAAGGGAGACTAGGGATAGGTTTGTTGCTTTGATTTTTTTTGTTTGCTGCATAGATCTCTGCTCTGGGCATGTGTGGCCTACCGTGTCTGCCACCTCCCTTTCTGTCCCTGTGTGGACATCCTTGGGATCCTGAGTGGGTTGGTGCCAGCCAGCCTTGTTACTGCTGCAGCATCCTTCTCTGACCACTTGACACTTGGTGCCGTGCTTGGTAATGTTGCACATGCTAATATCACAGGTTGCAGGCAGTAACAGAACCTACAGTTGAGTATCAGGCTGTGACTGATAAATGTGTTTTTTAGCAGGTAGCGAAAGGTGGAAGGTAGGCCCGGATGGGCTGATGCAATAGCAGAGCCATTACTGATTCCAGTCAATTAGGCTTATAATTAGTTGTGGTAATGACCCTGGGTATGCATTTACCAACCCTTGCTCTGTTCCAGACCATTTTCTGCTTAGAAAGTGATTGTGCGTGTGTGGAACTGCTCACCATTAACAGCTTCTCGGGTGAGAGTATTTTTGTAGTTAATAACCTCTCTGGAGTGGTCTGTGCTCTTCTTTAACCCTCCCTGTGTGTGGAGGAGGCTCCTTTTAATTCACACCAGTGTGTACAGCCCAATGTTCCCACATCCTCTCCAACTCAGTTTCCTGCTGATATGGATATAACATGCAACCCAGTGTGTGTTGTTTTCTTCTGATGAAAACAGTAATCTTCAGTTCTGGAGGGCAGGAGTGTGCAAAATGGAATACCTGTCTGATTCCAGCTCTTGACGCACAGTGGCTGTGTCATGAGGACCGCAAGGTGCCAGTGGTAGCTGCTACAGGACAACGCCTATGGTACTGTTACAGAAGAACAGGGTAATGGCAAGCTGGGTGGGATTCAACAGGAGACAGGAGCAGAATAAAATAATCTGACTGACTGCCTTTTCCTTCTCTGGGTTATTATTCTCTCTTTTTTTTAAGCTACCTTTGGGGAAGCTATAGTTCTCATGAGCAAAACCTTTCCTGGTGGCACCTTTCTTTTTCCCTTTTGTCTAGGGAATCTCTGCTTAGGCTTTAGGGGAGGTCTGCTGCTTAAATCCACTGGCTGCCTGCTTTTGATGGGTCTAGCAGTTGAGTTGCTACTGACTTGGTTCTGCTGGTTCTGGAACCACAGATGACACTGATCCATGGGCCTCTACTACTGAACTTCTACATATCCTTCAAAAAGGAATTAGAGTTGCCTGAACTAAGATGGAGAAGACACTTCCTGGGCAGCTTTCAGCGACAGCACTGTAGCAGGGTAAAGAGAGCAGAACCACAGACCAAGAGAGCAATGAATAAAGTCTTTTTTATGGCTGCCTGTAGTCTACCTCAGTCTGAGCAGCTATTTCTGTGTCGTCCACAGACAGACACCAAGCAGAAATCCATGCTACTCTTCCCAGCATCTCAGCACTTAGCAGACAAGAACATCTCCTTGCTGAGCTCAGTTAAGGTTAACTGTTTGTAAAGATATAATTATTTTCTGGAAATGGAGTTGAAAGTACAGGTATTTGTGTGTGCTGATGCCAGTCTGCTCAAGTATTGCCGCTGCCAGGACTTGCTTGGAATTGCACCTGACATCCCTGGCCTTGTCCTGCCTTCTGTAGGGTTCGGTAGAGGCCTATAGGGTTCTGTAGGTTTCCCTAGGGGGCCGGTATTGTTCCCTAGCGGCCTGTAGAGGCCCCTCTGGATTCTGTAGGGGTCTGTAACTGTCCATAGGCATCCGGTATGTGTCTGTGGGGGCCTGTAAGATTCCATAAATTTCCACAGGGGTCTGTAGATGTCCCTAGTGTTCCCATATGTGCCCGTAGGGTTCCGTAGGTGTCTGTAGGTGCTTGTAGGTTCTCATAGCAGGGGCCTGTAGTATTCCCTAGGGGCCTGTAGTATTCCCTAGGGGCCTGTAGAGGTCTGTAGGGATTGTAGGGTTTTGTAGGGATCCATGGGTGCCTGCAGGTGCTCGTAAGTGACTTTAGTATTCCCTAAGGGCTCATAGAGTCCTGTAGAGTTCTGTAGGAGTCTGTAGGGTTACGTAGGGTTCCACAGGGGTCCACAGGATTTGGTATGGTTCCATAGGGTTCAGTAGGTGCCTGTAGATGGCTGTAGGGGCCCATAGGGTTCTGTAGATTTCCAGAGAAGACTGTAGGGTTTCATAGATGCCTGTAGGTGCTTGTAGGTTTTCGTAGGAGTCTGTAGGGGTTTGTAGAGGCCCATAGTGTTCCTTAGTGGCCTGTAAAGGCCTGTAGAGGTCTGTAGGGTTCTGCACTTGCTTGTGTTCCAAAGAGTTCCGTGGGGGCCTGAAGGTTTCTGTAGAGTACCATAGGGTTCTGTAGGCTTCCATAAGTGCCCACAGGTGTCTGTAGGGGCCTTTAAGGGCCCGTAGGCGCCCATAGGGGTTGGTAGTGTTCCATAGGTTTAGGTGGGTGCCCGTAGGGCTCTTTAGGGTTACGTAAGTTCCTGAAGGGGGGGTGTAGTGTTCTGTATGTGCCCACAGGGTTGGTGGTGGGACCTCAGGGTGAGTGGTGGGTACCCATGGGTGGGTGGTGGATGCTCAGGATGGGTGGTGGGTGCCCATGGAAGGGTGGTGGGATCTCAGGGTGGGTGCCCATGGGTGGGTGGTGGGACCTCAGTATGGGTGGTGGGTGCCCATATAGGTGGGTGCTGGGAGCTCAATATGGGTGGTGGGTGCTCAGGGTGGGGGTGGGTGCCCATGGGTGGGGTGGTGGGTGCTGGGCACCTGTGGACCCAACTGGAATGGTCCCACCATGGTGGGCACCCACGGACCCAACTGGGATGGTCCCAACTGGGATACTCCCAACATGGATGGTCCCACTGTGTCCCTAATGTACCCCCTTCCCCCTGCCCAGGTCGCCTCTGAGGCGTCTCGCGCGGGGCCCAGGTGCAGAGGGCGTGCGGGCAGGGGCCGTGGCCCCACGGCCGAGGCGGGGCAGGCGGGGGGAAGGCGGCCTGTGCGGGTGGCCGCACAGCCTGGGCTTCTCCCGCGCAGGTCAGGCCCCTTCTGCTGGGCCACCAGCAGGGAAGCCCAAAGCTTCTGCCCTGAGGCAGCAACCTGGACTTCTCCCGAATGGTGGGGGATCCTCCTCAGGAGGAGCTCTGATTTCATCCTGCAGCCGGACCCCCATTGCCCGTGTCCCCAGAGCAAAGCTCAACGTTGATCGACCAAAGGGTGGTGGCAGGGAGGTGGCCGAGACATCACGGAAGGTGCTTGACTTGAAGAGGGACTGAAACCAAACAAGGTGTCTCATGAGTTCTGCTGCAGCTGCTGACTGAGACAGGAGACGGCAAACACTACAAGTTCTGCCCCACAGCGGAGCCCAGAGCGTGTCCCAGATGAACCTGGGGGAGTTATAACGCAAAAATACACCCCCTGCCCCTCGCTCACAAATAGAATGTAAAGAGGACAAAGTCTTCAAAGCAAAGATAAAGATTTATTCAAACAAATTGAACGAGTGAGCTGAACCGGGTCCAGTCGCAGAACTTCAGGTACTTGGGACTATTAGGACTATGACAGGGTTACACTGTCTGCACTAATCACACAGGGACACGGCGCCTGGAAATCCTCTTTGGATTAACGCTTTACAATTAGAATCCCTTACCTTTTACATACATTAATCTTTGTACTACTACTTGTTGCTCACACACAATCCTAGACTCCTCGCTTCACACTTTTACAACAAGTGTCAACACCGACTACAAATGTCTTTCCAAATGACGTGTTATCATTTCAAGGTTCTGCCACGCTGGAGGAAATTGCTTCGCACACACAGCTTGACATTCCTTCTTTAATTCTTCTCCTAAAGGGAGTATATCTAGTCCTCCTCTAGCCTCTGGTATCACTATGAAGGCTATGACTTCTTTGTTATTCCCCTGGATCATTCTTTGTTCCACAATAGGGACTGGGAGGCCCTCCCCTTTTATCCCAGCTATGCTTGTCATCAAGTTTTCCCGTTTCATACCCCTGGGGAGTTTTAATTACACTTGTCCTCTCTGCTCCTGAATCTACTAGAAATACATATTTTTCCTTCTGGGGTCCTAATTTTAAATTTATCGAGGGCTCAATACGATGATTAGACCCCAGAAGGTAGACCCTCTGACACCCCTCTTCTTGAGAATAATTGCCTTGTTCCATCATTTGGAACGCCTTGTTCTCTCTTTGCTCTTTGGGCATTCTCTTTCAAAATGTCCTTCCCTCCCACAGTAGAAGGGGGGGCTGTCCCCTCTTTGCCATTCTTGGGTCCTAAAGCCCCCACCTCCCAGTCCATAACTGGGCCCTCAGCCATGATTTGGTAGCCTCTCTCTTTCTCTCTGGTTGCCACTTCATCACGTGTTCTACTGTGGCTACCAGTAATTTGGATTTAGCTTTCTGGTTTTCATCATCCCTTCTGACATACACTTTTTGGGCCTCCTGCAACAGATCATTTAAATCCTGGTCATGCCCATCTTCCAGCTTTTCCAGCTTTTTCTTTAAATCAGGCTAAGCCTTTGTAACAAAATGGACTTTCAACAGCTCTCGCCCTGCATCTATTCCTGAGTCTTGTTGCATATTTCCCCCAATCTTTCCAGCCAATCTCAGGGGGTCTGTCCTTCTGTTGTTTACTTTCAAAAGCTTTATCAAAACTCTGCCCCTTTGCGACAGCCTCTCGTATTCCCCTAACGACTGATCTCCTGTAATCAGACATACTCTTCCTCCCCTAAACCGCGCTATCCCCCCCTTCCTCCCTGTTCCTCACTACCTGGTCACTGGCTTCATTCCTGGGTCGTATGGAGGTGGTAAATGATCCAGGGGCTCCCATTTTTCTTCCTCCTTTTTCCTTTTCTTTTCCCCAAGATCCTTGGCCATATTTAAGTGTGAGACCCTCTCCAACAAAAAGCATATTCGCTTTCCTCCTGATGTGCAGGCTTCTTACTATTTACATATAAATTCAGAGCCTGACAAACCCAATCTTCTGTCAACCCAAACTTTGGTCAATGCAATGGGTCAGACCCAGCGGGTTCTTTAACCCATTCAAACACGTAGTACTGTACCATCCTTTGCTTACACTAGGCCTATTTCCCATTATCTTTTACCCAGGTACAACCTTGCCCCCGATTCCCGAGCATCACCTCTAAGGACTGTCAGGTGGAATGCTCCAGGAAGGATCCCGAATCCCTCTTTTATCTTGAAATCCCTTTTCCTAGGCCTATTTCCCATTATCTCTGTTTCCCACGGGACACCGTTCACCGGGAACCTTTTCGCTTCGCCCCTTCACCGGCCGGTCTCCTCACAGAGAGATAGACCCGCGGTGAGAAGGGCTCCCCACTCGCTTGGCAGAGAATTCTGTGCCTCATTCATCCGCTCTCAGCCCCGCTCTCCCAGCTGCCCGAGTAACACTGAAAGGTTGGTTTTCTTACCCGGGTCCCGTGCACAGAAATTACCTGCTGCCGCATTGTAACTCGGTTCCGTTAGTTCATCAACTCTTCCTTCCCCCTGCTTTGCTTGGAGGGTCCTCCGTCCGGACAGGACCCGCTGCCCTTCAGGGAATGAGACAGGAGGCTGGAGACTGCTGCCATCAGCCGGGCGCCTCTCCGATCTCACTGCCCCGTCCTGCAGAAATAGGGGGGCTGATCCCGGAGGAGCCCCCACGTGCTGAGAAACCCTCGCTCACCAATAGAATGGAAAGAGGACAGTCTTCAAAGCAAAGATAAAAATTTATTAAAACAAAATGAACGAGTCAGCTGAGTCGGGTGTGCCCCCCCACCTCCAGCACCCAGCCTCCTCCATACATCATCCCTCTCGGTGCCAAACGGCTGAAACCCACCACGTGGCTGAAGCAAAACCCCTGAGTTCATTTCCCACAGCGGCATCGGGTAAAGCGCCCATCAGGAACTTTAGGCCCCGAGGGAAGGCATCAGCTCTTGGAAACTATTCTGTGGACTCAGAACCCTCACTGGGGAGATGCACAGGCTTTCTCTCTGCCTGCAGAGGAAGGAGAATGGCGTTAGATGAGAAAGAAGAGGGAGGAAAAAGGAGCAGGCAGGAGGATCCTCGTCAGTGCCTGCCTTTGGGGGAAGATCAGACTGGGATGCCAATGCTGGGCTGGGAGGGGCTGAACTGGAGCAGTATCAGGAGCTAATACCATATGGAATACAGGATGGGGTCCCAAACCCAAAGAATCTCTCTAAACTATAGGAAGAAAGTCCGTCGGCTTTTTCTGAGAGATGACGTGAAGCAGCTGAGAAGTGAATGGACCTGGAGCCAGAAGAGGAGGCAAATCAGACAATGTTCAGTGTGTTCCACCTGCCTGGAAGCCACCACGAGTTTGCTCATCAGTTACTAAGCCTCCAGACAGCCAGAATTGAGAAGCACTTCTTTTCAGGAGATGGTACTACGAACCTCTCCTCGTACAGTTAGTGGAGATTTATTTGCAGGCACAGACAGACTAGCATGCCAGGAAGCTTTATGACTCGCAACCCAACTTCCCCTTCAACCCCAGAACACCAGCAGCAGGACACAGAATCCAAACAGGAACAAGACAGTACAATTAAGCTACAGCTCTGGACCCCATAAACAATTTTGGACCATCTTCAGGGTTCCAAACAAGTTGTCTCTTAATAATAACTGGGTCATCCACACTACAGAACTATCAACGTACTCGAGTCAAAGGATTCCTTAAGAGAAGGCCAAAAGTAATTTAAAAGGCTTTTAATTACGCATTCATTTCTCAAGGTACCTTCACCAACTGAACTCTCATTTATAAACACTAACAGAAGGCTGACAGGACTGGTTGCACTTTGACACTTATTGAGAGAGACCCCACATCAAAGGAACACCTTTCACTCCTGTCCAAGCAATTAAAAAAAAATGGCAGCATTACCACAAAGTAATGCATGAGGTTGCCTGAGGACCGATGTTTTCACTCGAGACAGAGAAGCTGTATTCCAGAGCCTTCTCATCGCCTGTCTGAAATTCAGTCAACCCATGCCAAGTCCTCTGTCAGCCCGTTGATTGTGTTTTCACTCACTTCACAACCGGACGGTTTACTATTTCTGAACATACAGAAGCAGTACAGCTTTGCAGACTCGACTGTGGTCGAGTCATCTACAGCCAAATCTAAGAAAACCGATGCAAGTCTTGTATTTTTACACATGGACTCAGACAATCAGAAAAATCAAAAGCAATTTTGCTCACACAAAGTGCATTTTGTGGTATATTTCGCTAAAACACCATTTGGTCACTTTGTCCCTCACAAAAAGGAGAGGAGTGAATACCCGTAAGATTTTGAGTAAACCTTGAGGACTATTTCATGAAAGCAAAATTTAGAAGCCTGAATTGCTCTCAAATTGAGACATTCAGGAAACTCATCTTGTCCCTCCTTCTTTCATTAGTAAATTTGAGCACTTCTATTTTCGCACAGCACTGTTTATACACCTCCTAACTACAGCACAAGCAAGATACCATATTCTATGGCACATCAGTTAAACCTCTCACTACATTTCAGAGACGTGCCACACAGTGGAGTAGATACCTACAATTTGAAATGAGAGGCAGCCGTGAGGCACTCCAGCATTTGATCTTCATTTTATGGCAGCGTACATGGATCACCCAAATAAACATCACCCACCTACCAGAAAAGTTACCAGAAAGCTAAATGGAGGAGGGGTGGGAGGGAAGAAGGGGCACAAAAATAAACGCTTCCTCTGAGTTATAAAAGACCTTACCAAAAGAAGTGCCTGATAAGATTGCAGTGAAGTTACCAATACACCAATACCACAAATCCTTCCAGAGCTGAAAACTGCTCAGATCTAAGAGAAGTGAATCAGATACCGGAGTAACATGCTGGTGATGGAGGCGGGCAAAAGAAAATCAGCAGTCCTGACAGTTTTCTGTTAAACCAAAGCAATTCTGTTGTGACAAATGCAGTTGGCAATCTTACGAGAAACCCCAGACTGCTGAAACCAGAAGGCAGTTTCATGAGTCTGTTAGACATCACTAGCTGAAGTCCATTGCTTCGGTTTTCTTCTAGATCACATCTAGCGACAGCTAGAAGAGAAACCTTCCTTATTGCAAAGCAGCAGGTCCGTTGTTAACAAACAGGGAGACTTGGATTTTTAAATGCAACTACCCAACAACAGGAGCTAGCCCGGAAAAGCTTTACTTGAAGAGCTTCCACACAATATCATCAGGCACACACTGCAACAAGGCTGTGTGGTGGTTTGTGCCACGTGGGACTGGAACCTTCTCACGCGCAGTAAACCCAAAGCATTGATGCCAGGGTTGAACTAGTGCTCAACACTAAGGCAACGTATGAACCCTTACCAGCAGCCTTCACCAGAGAAGCCACATGAAAACCATTTCTTCATGGTACTGTCCAGAAGTGCACACACTTACCTGTTCTGAACTTTCTTCTCCTCCTACTTACCACCTCTAGAACCAAGTAAACAACATCCACTGCTCCCAAGTGCTTTTCCTCTACAGGAACCTGCAACCACCTATCAGTAAAAGCATTCCGAAAGCTATGAGAAGCAAGAGACCGAGGCAAACAACATTGGGGAAAAGCACCAACTTAGCACGCTTTATAATCTGGTACTATTTGGTAAAATAGGTCAGCCAAATTACGGACTTGGGCTCCAACTCCTTCCTTATGCATTCAGGGATAAGCCATACCCCAGGGTGTCAGGCTCAGCGCATAAAGCTGGGGGAGGAGGGAGGGAGGGGGAGATGTACAGAGGCATGGCCTTTGTCTTCCCGAGTCACCGCTAGGCGGGATGGAGCCCTGCTTTCCTGGGGAGGGATGAATACCTGCCTGCCCTTGAATGCCTTGTTTTGGTTTGCTTTTGCACGTGGCTTTTGCTTTACCCACAAATTTTCCTCAATTTGCTCTTCCCCTCTGGTTGGTTACTACTGCAGTAAAAATCAGCAGCATCTGCTCTGCTGATCACACTTCAGCAAACAGTCCAGGGCATCACACCAAACAGTTAGGAAAGAGGATTTGCAGTGCTCTGAACAGAACTCACACCTGTTGAAAAAACAACCTCAGAAAAACTTTATTTACCATTATCTATAAAACAAAGACTTAAAAGCTTGCTATGACATTGAGAACATGACGCATTAAGAACAGGAAATAATTATAAAACAGAAACAAACGCTAGCAAAAACATTGACATGACAAAGGCTAAGAACAGTCCCTTTCCCCGGGAGCCAGCTGGGCACAGTGTTCTTCCTCCAAGGAGCCACCACCTTTCCAGGAAAAAAAAAGAAGGAAAAAAAAAAGAAAAAAGAAACAAACAATAAGTTTAAAAGCATCAGTAAATAAAGCTGCCACTTTCAACATTTCCAACTTACTGGGAAGAAATTTACAGAAATTAATTACAGAGAAAAAAAAGTAATTGCTGATAGGTTTCCTAGAATCAGGCCATGAGAGCCTGATCAGAGTTTTCTATTTACAGTTACTCACTATTTAGAGCCATGTCTACATTGCCATCATTTATAGTGCAGGCTACATCTCTGCTGAATTAACTGAAGGCACAACAGGTGGGATGGAAGGTAAAATACAGCCACTGGCAGTCATACAACTAACCACAGATGCCAGGAGCGTATTTCCAACCCTGACCCACTTTGTGTGTTACGTCCTCCTGTATATTACCAGCCAAACACAGATTCCAGTGCTTAAAATACAATGCTCTCACCTTTCCTAGGGGTTGTCTTTCCAAAAACACCTGGAAGGAAGGGAGAAAGAGGAAGAGAGAATGTAAACAGAACCAGTTAATGCTATTTTAAATACCCAGGTATTTTTCTTTTCCAAAGTGCTACTATATTTTGACAAAAGATGTTTGAAAGATTTTCAAAACCTCTGGAGAAGTGAAAGAAAAGTAATTTCTTTATTTTATTACTATTATCACTACCATTATTGTTGTTGTTGCGTCTGAAGAAAGTGAGTTTGTCCTTGAAGCACATCTTTAAGGAAATGAGAGGAGGAGAAGATCCTGGCTAAGCTCACACTGAGGTTAATGTGCGTACAGCCTCATACAGCTCAGAGGAGACAGCACAAACACACACACCTTTGGTCTCCCTTCAATTACCTGACAGTGACTGGCGCAAGCTTTACATGCTGGTGCAAGTGGTCTCATTGTGGGAAATCTCGTCGAATAATTTTCATGCTGTACTGCTGTGCCATCAACGGATGTAGACGTAGAGCTTCTTGCCATCACACTCTGAAAAGGAGGGATAATATAATGTAAACAGATGATAAAAAGCAGTATTTCAGCCTTTCTTATCTAGCATTATTATCTAGCTCAGGATAGAATTAGCTCGAAATACAGCCAGCCCTACCCCAACCACTACTGAAAGTGGTTTGGTGGAGGCAGGGTGTCTTGCTCACAAACTCCCAGTCAAATGGACCAGGAGAAATAAAAGCCAGAATTCCATGAAGAGAAAGACACAGAAAATAAGAGGGACGAAGGACAAATAGGAGCAAAACAGTCTTCATCTGCCACCACGCATCTACAACAGCCCCTAGATGCCACCAGTTCCAGCCTGGGAAACTCTTTGAGCTCAAGTGTCTCCTCTCTTGCGGTTTCCCTTCACATCTGGCACAGCAACACAACCCTGTGCACTAGCACTTCCCAGCAGCACAGAGGTTTCCAAATGTGACCCTTCTCAGCAGGAAGCCATGTCAACCACTTCAGAAAAACTCATGGCAGATGCAGGAGACTCCACCTACTGAACTTAACTTCCCAGGCTTTGCAGTTCAAAAAGGAAAAGAATCAAAGATGTCGGGGCAAATAAAGAGGAGGCCCAAAAGCAGAGCGCCTTCTGCTGAAATACAAGCAGCCATTAACTTACTGTATCTGTACAGGGCTTGACACCAATCCTGAAGCAATCACCAAAAAATCTTCCATCTGTGCTCAGGGCTTTTCAGGCTTGAAGCTTAGTCTGATAGCAAATGTGCATCCAGTTTCCCATGTTGGACATCTAGATGAGATTAAGGCACAATTGTGACATTCAGCCTTTTAAAGAAGGAGCCAGAACATTTCAACAAATCAATCCCTAACTAAGACATACCACATGCTTTAATATGTTTCCATACTGAGCAAAATGATGAAGAATGTATGGAGCTGATGCTTGAGGGAATCTGAATGATGGAAAAAAAAATAATGCAAAACGTTACAATGAGTAAGGCTGGTGGTACAAGAGAACCCTAGGAAGGGGTTTTAGGTATCCACAAGAGACCAGGGCGTTCATACTCAGGGGTGGAAGCTGCCTTCCTAACTTGACAAAAATAACAGGCAGCTCAAGGTCAGGTGCTTCGCTAACAGAAGTGCATTTGCTGGCTTTAACCACAGTTGGATTTCCAGCAGAAACCAGGAATGCCAGACAACAGCAACAGCCAAGTACCTCTTCCCACACGTCACCAAGATTGCACCCCTGATTTTTCCAGTATTTTGGAAATCCACTAACCCATACACAGTGACCCATCTGCCATCACCTCAATCCTCTGATCTTAGGGAATAAACCGGAGCATAAAAACGATCTGGCTGCAGAGGAGAGAGAGTCATCCTCCTTCGCTGCCACCCACTTGCAGGACAGAACATACTTGGAGCTGTTAAATTGAAACAGCATCTTTAACAAATGACTTTTGCCAGGCAAACGTTACTTTTGCTTAGGAGCCTCAGCTGAAAGAATCAAGTCAGTCTCAAGCATTTCACTTGCTTATGGAAGAGCTTAGGAGAGACTCAGCTGCAGACACAAACAGTAAATCAATCCAATCTTCCAACCTGCAAGCACGCTAGGAAGATTTGTGACTCATGGCCCCACTTTCCCCCTCAGCCCTGAACACCAGCAGCTGAATGAAGGGATAAGGGAATAAGTAAAGCTGATGGTAGTTCAGTCAGAGTGGAAAAGTATTTCACATCCCCATCCTTTTTGAAATGTTAGTAAAGAAAGATCCAACTCCTTCATAAATTTGCAAGGACTTGATGCAGCTTCAACTGTCAGGATTCTTGTCTATTAAGGAAAGCACCAAGTCAATTCTGTATTTGGACAGGACATCTACCTGCTCCAGGAGTTGATGGCATCCTTCCAACCAACGGACTCTGGCCTAGAGAAGAGGTTCTTTTCATGGCCTGCAGGGAAACACAGGAAGTGTAACAAGTCACCCTCACAGGTACACTTCTCAGATCAGCAGAGATCGTTTCCAAGGAGCTTGTGCATCAGGCAACAGCATTAACTCTTTGCCTTAAGTTCCTCCTCCCCTTTCAGGGTGAGAACAGACATTCCCATGGCTATTTAATTCAAGATGATTAAAGGTACTCATGACAAGGTATTTAACAGTGTTTTCACATTCCAGCACACAGCCCAACAGAGAATCTGGACATGCAGGGGCCTCATCTCTCACATTCTGGCATTTCCAGCTGACTGCTAAGCCTGACAAGGTCTACAAGAAGAAAGCTTACTTAGGCTTCAGGTGAGCTTTAGGGAATAGGAACCCAAAAATCCCTGACCTAACACCAATCCCATAGGCTTTGAGAAACCAAGTAGCTTTCAGTAGTGATACTCACAAACCTTACAGGTTACCTTCTTCAAAGCAGGCATCTCCCTAGTGCTGGAGTAGAGAAACTCAAACATTCACCTGCCACCTGATGGAGAGGATACCAGGATCACAAGTCACCGGCATCTGAATTTCACTGTCTAAAAGGCTTAGAAATCATGAGAGCATCGTCCCCACTTGTCATCCTCAGCACTCAAGATTCTGAAGGAAAGTGTACTTAGCACATACTAACACTTCAGACCGACTAGTGCTTCATGGCTCAGTTGGGCGAAATAGAAGCTCTTAGAATGACCTTCTAGAAATTTTACCATTACTCTTTCCAAATTGACCCTACCTCCTGGCCCAGTTTTGGATCCCATGTTTCTCTCACTGCAAAATTCCTTCCAGTTCAGTAAATGGGCACCTCTAGTGCCCATTAAAAGAAAAGATAACATCTATTCTTCAGTCCATCTGCAGCCCAATACATTCACAAGATGGTGCAATGCTGGAACAGGGCTGCATTTGTCATGGCACAGCATGACACAGCAGAGGCAGGATTTGCATTGGTCGTTCTCTACAGTACCAAAACTCTAAACAAAGAGGAGACAGCTCCACAACTACAGCTCGCATTCAAGCCACACAGGAACAGGCACAGCAGGCCACCAGACTAAGCAACAGCACCAGCTGAAGACTCGCTGGGCATTTTGCCAGTATCTAAGCCACTTACTGGTGTTGATGAGCCCAGAGGTCCTGATCCACGTTGAAGAACAGATAATTCATCATACTGGTGTCTTCATTGTGGAGGATCACCTCTATCTTTATGTATAGGGGCTGCTGGCAGTAAGGGAGATAACCCTGCAATCAAAAGAAACACTTGAAGAGCCTGAGAAATCTTGGAGTTTTACTCCACTGCTACTTGTTCTTGAAACTTCTAACAGGAAAGTCAGCCGGGAAAGACTCTTGATTCTTTCACTGGGGGTTTACAAAACCCCTGGCCCACTGGGTCAGGGATAATAGAGAATGGTCCTAGTGAGACACGATGGAAACTGACTAGTTAAACAAGTCCAGTATACGCACCAGGCAAAACAAGGGAACTCAGTCTTGTTGTTGCCAAACTATGGGCGTACCCATGAGACCCTGACCTTCAAAGAAGGAAAACCACCAGAAGATGCAATAATGTGGTTGCGTATATGAAAGCCGCTGTCAGCCAAGCTGCAGCACGAGTCTGGTGAGGAACGCTACGTGCACTGGCCACGTGTGCAGCGACCTGAGCTGGTGCTTTCCCACTCCCTGGGGTGCAGGATATAAGGGGGTGTCTGGGGTGGAGGGAGGGAGAGACAGGAGTGCACTTTGCAGTCACAGGGGACGCCCTGAAGGTGCTGTGCCTACCTGTCCCCCACCGTACCCAGGTGGCTCCTCGCCATCCTGCTGCTCGGCAGTGCTGCTGCTGTCTGTGGGTTGGTAAGACTCCAGAGTAACTGCTGCTCGTTGGTAAAACTCTCCTAAGTAACTCTGGTTTGTTGGTAAAACTCTCCTAAAGTCACTTCTGGGGCATTTGGGAACTGCTGTTCAAGGCTTCTCAGGAAAGCCGAGTTAACGGTTTGTTTTTCATGTAAGCTCTCGTTTGTAGGTGGAATCTGTCTCCAAGAAGCGGTTACACCGGTTCCAAGTTACCCATTACCAGGCATCAAGCCTGGAAGCACAATCACTAGTTACTACATAAGAAGTCCTTTGGAGTTTTCCTCCATCCAGCTGTTTCAAGTCAGACAATCAGTAGGTGACTTGTTAGAATTCACAGCCGAGAAACCAGCAGCTGGCACAAGCTGCTTTTCGGGTGCCAGCAGGCGTGTCTGAAACAGAGAGATGACACCGATGGCTGTTTTCCCAATTGACTTGTGAAGAGCTGGGTGGATTGATCTGATCTCACCAGAGGTTCCTCTTACCTGCCCCGTAAACCCTTCCTTTCCTGCACCAGAACGGCCATGTCTCAAACCCTTTTGAAACTGAAGTGTGCCAGGCTCCCCTGAACACACTTGAGCTGCCCGTTGACTCAAGAAGTGGAGCTCGTTTCCAGGAGATGACAAAGCTCCAGGAATTGGGGCCGAAGGCACGGCTGCACCGGTGCTGCCCAGCAGCAGCCAGAGAGACCAAAGGTGCCCTTTCGGGAGAACCCTTCCCTTCGGTGTGAGCGGGTTCAAACCGGTCCATTTTGGTTTCAACCAGTTCGAACCGGTCCGTACTGGATTGAACCAGTTAGAACCGGTTCCAACTGGTTCATACCATTTTCAACTGGTTAGAACAGGTTCGTACTGTTTTGAACCGGATTGAACCGGTTCCAACCATTTTGGGCCGGTTTGAACCGGTTCGTACCTGTCTGAACTGATTCTTACCGGTTAGAACTGGTTTGAACTGGATTGAATTGGTTCAAACCTGTTTGAGCCACTTCATACTGTTTCGAACTGGTCCATACCGGTTTCAACTGGTTCGAACCGATTTGCACCGTTTCGTACCGGATTGAACCGTTTCGAGCTGGTTGGTATTGGTTTGATCCGGTTGGTACCGGTTTCAACTGGTTAGAACCGGTTCCAACTGGATTGAACCGGTTCCAGCCGGTTTGAACCCGTTTTAACCGGTTCATACTGTTTCGTACCGATTTGAACCGGTTCATATTGGTTTGTAGTGGTTTGAGCCGGATTGAACCAGTTCCAAACATTTTGAGCTGATTTGAACCGGTGCGTACCAGTCTGAACTGGATCGTACCAGTTTGAACTGGATTGAACCGGTTCCAACTCGTTTCAGCTAGTTCATACTGGTTCGAACCGGTCCATACCGGTTTCAACTGATTCAAACCGGTTAGAACCGGTTCCAACCGTTTTGAGCTGGTTTGAACCGGTTTTAACAGGTTTGAACCGGATTGAACCAGTTCCAACCATTTTGAGCCAGTTCAAACCGGTTCGTACCAGTCTGAACCGGTTTGTACCAGTTATAACTGGTTTGGACTGATTCGTACTGGTTGGAACCGGTACATACCAGTCTAAGCCGGTTCGTACTGGTTGAACTGTCTGGACACTCCCCCCTCCCCGTGTAGGGGTCAAAGGTCACCGTGTGGTGACAAAGGTCACATTGTGGGGTCAAAGTTCACCCATGTGGAAAGTTAAAGTTCACTGTGTCGGTCAGGGGTCACCAGGTGATGTGGAAAGTCCACATTTGAGTCAAGGATCATTGTGTGGTGTCAAAGGTCACCAGGTGTGGGTCCAAGGTCACCGTGTGGGGTCAGGGGTCACTGTGTGGCGTCAAAGGTCCCAATGTGGGGTCAGGCTTCACCGTTTGGGTCCTGAGTCACCACATGGCGGGGAAAATGTCCCCTTTTGGGTCAGGGATCACTGGGCCTGCTAAAAGGTCCCCATGGATGGCCAAAGGTCACCTTGTGAGTTGAAAAGTCAACATTGGAGTCAGGGATCACCCTGTGGAGTCAAAGGCCACCCTGGAAAGTCAACGGTCATGGTGTGGGGTCAAAACAGCATGTGGGTTCAAAGGGCCCCTGCGTACCATCAGGTGTAACCATGTGGGGTGGCGTGTCCCTGTGTGGTGTAGGGGACATAGGTCACTACTCTGTCCCCATGTAGGGGTCAAAGGTCACGGTGTGGGGTCCAAGGTCACCATGTGTGGTCAGGGGGTCACTGTTTGGGTCCTGAGTCACCAGGTGGGGGTAAAATGTCCTCTTTTGGGTTGGGGATCACCAGGCCTGGTTAAAGGCCACCATGGATGGCCAAAGGTCATGCAAAAAAGCCACCTGGGCACGTTCCTGAGCAACGTTCTCTAGATGGACCTGCTTTGGTGGCGGGGTTGGAGGAGATGATCTGTGGAGGTCCCTTCCAACCCCATGGGATTGTGTCTTTTGGGTTGGGGATCACCAGGCCTGGTTAAAGGCCACCATGGATGGCCAAAGGTCATGCAAAAAAGCCACCTGGGCACGTTCCTGAGCAACGTTCTCTAGATGGACCTGCTTTGGTGGCGGGGTTGGAGGAGATGATCTGTGGAGGTCCCTTCCAACCCCATGGGATTGTGTGATTCTGTGAGGGGTCACTGGGGTCAGAGGTCACCATGGGAGTTGCAGGGTCACCATAAGGGGTCAAAGGTTGACAGTATGGGGGTCAGGAGTCCCCGTGTGGTGTCAGGGGTGACCCTTTGGCTCGGAGGTGACCGTGTGGGGTCAAAGGTCACCTTTTGGGTCAGGGGTCAGCATGCGGGGTCAGAGGTGACTGTGTGGGGTCAGGAGTCAGCGTGTCTGGTCAAAGGTCACCCTGTGAGCTCAGGGCCACGATGTTGCCTCACGTGTCCCTCTGCCGTGCCAGAGGTCAGCAGTGGGGTGACAGATCACCATGGTGTGATAGAACACCCATGGGTGGGTTTGAGCTGCACCTCCTCCTCCTCTTCATTGCGGGGAGGGGGCCCTGGGGGAGGGTGCGGTGCTGGGAGGCCAGGAAGCTGAACATGTCGAAGGTGCACTTCCTGGAGTGGGGGGAATGGCAAAATTGGTGGTGGTGGGGGGTGTGTCACTTGGAGCACCCATGGGTGCCCCCCACCCACCTATGGGCCACCACACCCCCGATTGCGGGGAGGGGGCCCTGGGGGAGGGTGCGGTGCTGG
>NW_015091141.1:1837668-1842188 GCF_001431845.1 Calidris pugnax
TGATTTTCTTAACAGAACTAGAAGAGTCCCAAAAAACATAGAAATACCAGAAATGTATCGGAAACTGTATGAAGCAGTCTAAGTATCATCTAAGTAGCTAAAATTAAAATAAACTGTAAGGGAGAACAAAAATCCTGGTTAGATATCCGTCAATAACAATACATAAAAGCTATCTAAGAGGAGGTCTAATATAATGATAGATATCTTTGGGTTCCTGATTTGAAATAAAGAAATGCTGTAAGACAGAACTGAATTAGACCACAGTGGACCACACAGGTAGCTCAGGGAAAAAATCTGACAAAATAAGAGGCTTTGTCAGAGAGATGAGAGAGAGGTCCCAAAGGGGCCAGAGAGACCAAAGAAGTCTTAAGGATGTAATGACCTGCTGCTTGCTTTAGAAATGCTAAAACTTCATATACAGGTCCATAGAAAATGCTCACCCCAAGCCCTGCAAGATAATGGCACCATCAGTCTTTTTAAGAAAAACGGTATCAGCAACTTACACAGGATACAGCAAAACCGGGGAAAAAAAACCAAACTTCCTTCCTCAATAAAGTCAGGAATTCCAGGAAAAGTCACCCCCCCACTGTTGCCTGTAGTAGGCGTGGCGACCTGGCTCAGGAACCGCACGGCGACCACTACCCCCAGGTCGCTCGGTCCATCGGCCCGCAGACACCAACGTGGTGGACGGTAAAATGGTGTTTATTGATAAATGACACTGCCTTATATGGCAATGGTTTACAACGTCACCTCCATCTGCTTACATCACAGGCTAAACGCTATTGGGAGAGGGGCCCTATCTTTCCGTACAGCGCGAGATCTTCCGGTCGCCAAACCCTAACTACCACATTTCCCCCCTCCCTATGCCTGACTAAATTAGCTAAAATACAATCTTAAGTGCAAATAAAGTGAAGTACATTTAAGTGCATATATAAAGTGCATTAAGGTGCATATAAAGAGTAGAAAACTTAAGGTGCAGTGACTAAACCTGCTAAAATATATTATTTCTAAAACTTAAATAGAAAATATAAGGCACAGTGAACATGTGCAAATTAGGGGGTAAAAGGTAGTGATGGAGTGTAACTTGAGGTAATTAAGTGAACTGGTGATAACTAGTGAATACATTCTTAATTAAGAATTACATTCTTAAAGGACTTATTTGTGTTGTACACAAATGTTGTACATTCTTCAGTCGGTTTGTAAGTGCACAAGATCTAACCCTCTACGATTTTGTAACTCTACTTCTGATAATGGGCCAACTCTAATTATGAAATGGGCCATAAAGTTGCTCCCTTGTCGATAGGGCAACGGGTTTGGAAACGCCTCGCCCCAGGTGGGGTTGGTGCAGCAGGGGTTGGTGTAGCTGGGGTTGGTGCAGCAGGGGTTGGTGCAGCTGGGCCGTGTCATATCCCAAGTGGGAGAAGGCTGTGTGCGGCCTGGGTGCCCTCTCCCCCTCATGTTTCCCTGCTGTTTACCCTGATGTTTACTTCTGCATTCCCTAGCAAAATGCCCTTTCCACAAGCCCAACACGGTCCCCTACTTTGATTCTGGCGCGATGGAGGCAGGTCCTCTAGCTGAGGGCAGTTTACCACAACATGGCCTGCCTGGCCACATCTAGAACAGGCCATCACACCGGCTATTGCGGCGCGAACGGCTGTTTGGATTAGAGCTAGATGCTCTTCATTCATGACGTGCTTAATCATGTCTGCGATAGTTGCCCCTGCTGGCAGAGATCGCAAGACTTCTCTGGTTTTTGAATTACACTGCTGACGTATGCAGTCTGCGACGACAGGGCCCTTTGCTTCTGGGGGCAGGCTCGAAGAGTCAACCGCTGCCTGGAGGCGATCTACAAATTGTGTAAAGCTCTCACTTTCACTTTGCTTTATTGAGCACCATGGCGATGGCTTGGCAATAACTCTAGAGGCTACACGCAAGGCTTCTCTGGCCGCGCGAGTGGTTGTCATAACTTCATGGGCTCGCAAGCCCTGGGCTTGTGCCTGGGGGGTGATCATGGCTGGGTCTGTACCCATTAGTCGCTGCAGGCTGGAGCCATGGAGCGGATGGTTTGGCCCGTCTACCCGGGCTAATTGCCTTGTACAGTTTTCCTCCCACTCTTGTTTAAAAACAATCATCCCTTTCCCGCCTAAGATCAGTCTACAAGTTTGTTTTATATCGAACGGGAGCATGTCGTCCCCCCCAAAAACCCCATCTATGAAGGTAGAAACCAAGGCAGAATTGATCCCTTTCTCTGCGACTGCTTTAACGATCGCTTGTATATCCTTAGAACTTACTGGTGTGTATACCCTTTGTCCCCCGTCCGTCACCCGGACCGGGAATGCCAGCTTGGCCGATGGGGCCCAGTCAGCACACACAGCCTCTATTTCTTTCCAATCCGTCGATGGGGCCCAGTCAGCACACACGGCCTCTATTTCTTTCCAATCCGTGAGAGGAAGTTCTCCCCCCCGTGGTTCCTCTTTTTTACGACTAGGGATGTTTTTGCTTTTGACTCTGTATACCTTTATTTCCTCCTCCTCCTCCTCCTCCGAGCCGGAATCCATTGCGGGCCACTCGTCCCAGGAAGTGCCGGACCCGCAGCCGGAACTTGACTGGCTGGTTACTTCCGGGTTCCCGTACTTTTTACTCGGGCTGCGGCCCTGCCCACTTCCCTTGCAGGCGGACCGCTCCCTCCCTCTGGTGACACTCCTCCCTCTGCTGGGCGGGGGCGCGCCAAACAGACGGCCACTCTGATTGGTCTTTCGTTCCTCCGTCACGCCCCCCTCCTCTGCCCGGTCGTCTCCTCCTCCGGCATCCCCGCCCCTTCTCCCCGCCCCTTCCTCTATGTGCGCGCTGATTGGTTCTAGCGCCTCCTCCCTGATCCCACCGAAGGCACCGCCGCCCCGCCCCTCTCCTCCTGGCTCGGCGCCATGTTGGGGTGCATAGGGCGGGGGCCTGGCCCAGGCTTCCTGAGGCTCTGATTTTACCGCAGCAGCTCTGGCCTCCTCGGCTAATTTGTCCCAGACGGATTTTGGCTGATTTTGCCCCTCCGTGAGTTTGATGGGGTTCGGGGATTGTGGGGTATCGCCCTCCCGCGAGTCTGCAGGCTCGGCAGGATTGCTATCGCATGGGGGGTGCGGCGTTTGTGTGGCTGCCCCGATTCCCAACACCGGGGTGGCCAACAAATATTTTTTTGCCGCCTTCCAGGTCTCCTGCTCTTGTATAGCGGTCTGCAGAGCCTTTACGACTTTCCCCCATGCTTTAAGATTTTTCCCAGAACCCGAAGACATGGTCTCCTCTGCCAGCACTTTAGTGCATTTATCCCACGCCTCTGGGTGGAGAATATCCATCGGCTGGTCAATGACCCCGATTTTTAAAAGACTCGCGACTGCGAGAGTAAAATCTTTAGGCTTACAATCTATCCCCCACTGCTCATGTATTTGTGATACGACCTTCACAAGGGCTTCCATCCTCCTTGTTGGTCCTGGTCCGGGAGCGTCCTCCCCGCCGGGCTGGTCCTGCCGCTCCGGCCGCTGTTCACTCGAATCCAGGCGATGATCCCGTTACTGGTGTCTCCCGGCTCCCCCCGCCGAGCCTTCCCGGGTTTCGGCACCACTTGTTGCCTGTAGTAGGCGTGGCGACCTGGTTCAGGAACGGCACGGCGACCACTACCCCCAGGTCGCTCGGTCCATCGACACGCAGACACCAATGTGGTGGACGGCAAATGGCGTTTATTGATAAGTGACACTGCCTTATATGGCATAGGTTTACAACGTCACCTCCGTCTGCTTTCATCACAGACTAAACGCTATTGGGAGAGGGGCCTTATCTTTCCGTACAACGCGAGATCTTCCGGTCGCCATACCCTAACTACCACAGGTTGGAAGGGACCTTAAAGATCATCTTGTCCAACCGTCACCCATGGGTGGCCTTGGTCGCCTTGGTGGCACCCATGGGTGGCCTCAACCCCATGGTGGTGGCACCCATGGGTGTCCATGGTGTCCTCACCCAACATTGGTGGCATCCATGGGTGGCCTTGGTCGCCTTGGTAGCACCCTTGAGTGGCCTCAACCCCATGATGGGGGCACCCATGGGTGACCTTGGATGGCCATGGTGTCCTCACCCCGCCTTGGTGGCACTCACAAGTGTCCCCTGTCCCACTGGGGGCACCCATGGGTGCTCCTACCTGTGCAGGTGGCCCCGGGGGGTCCAAGGCACCGTCACTCGGTGGGGGGGCTGCAGCCGGGGGAGGGGCCCGGAGGTGACCTGGTCGGGGGTGACAACATGGGGGGGTGTCAAGGAGGTGACAGTACCCATGGGTAGGTGGTGGGTGCTCATGGGTGGGTGGTGGGACCTCAGGGTGGGGGTGCGTGCCCATGGGTGGGGTGGTGGGTGCCAGGGTGGGTGCCCATGGGTGGGTGGTGGGACCTCAATATGGGTGGTGGGTGCTCAGGTGCTCCCCAGTGCCCCCCTTGCCCTCAATGCCCCCCCTTGTCCCTAATGTCCCCCCCGTGTCCCCCCCATCC
>NW_015091141.1:1851095-1865952 GCF_001431845.1 Calidris pugnax
TTCCATGTCCTCCCCCTGAGGATGCTGCACAACATTGAGCAGTGCTCGGTAGATACTGGCCAAGGCCCAGCACAATGCAGTGAGCTGTGCCTCTCTGGAATAGCCACAGCATTTTCCTTTCAAATATTCTACCACTTTATCAGGGTCCTGTAATTGTTCGGTGGTGAGATCCCAGACCATTGGAGGTGAAAAGGTCTCTAGATACCTGCCCATGTTCTCCCACATGCCATGCCACCCATGACCCTCCAGCCTTGGGGCAGATCTCTTGGTGGTAGCCTTAAATAGTTGCTTAACCTTAAACAAAATCTGAAACACATTCAGGAGACCTAGCAGTAAGACCAAACTGGTTTGCGTGTCCCAAGGGTATTCAAAATTTTCAAAAACTGACATATCCAGCACGAAAAAGGAGGTGAAAGAGCTGGGGAAAATATCCCCCCCTGCTTCCCTCATAGACTCAGTGTGTTTATCAATAAAGTCCCCGAGATATGGGCAGGAAAGCAGTGCTGAATAAAAGCCCCAACAAAACCATCTGAACAGAGATGCTATCATATCATAAGTTGATATAGCACAGGACAGCAAAATTATAACCCTGATCCCTCTCCCAGAAGTGATAAACATCATCATGGGCAGTACATACAGCATGTAAGAGTTCACATAACACAGCCATGAAAACAAACGGAGTAACATTGTGCCCAGCAACTAATACAATGAACACAGATACAAAATTCCTTTTAACATGCTCTGGTCAGATCAGCAGTAATCTCAACCCTCTGAGTGCCCCACGTTGGGCGCCAAAAAGGACTGTCGTGGTTTGGCTTCAGACGGCAACAAAGGACCACGTGCAGCCGCTCACACACAACAGAGCCCTCACGGCCACGCGGCCGGGAGGGGAAGATGGGAATAAAAAGGCAAAACTCGTGGGTTGAGACAAAGGCAATTTTAACGGAACAGAACAAAGAGCAATAACAACAACAATAACAGAGGGATATACAACCGCGATCACGATACCGCTGCTCGATACCGCCGCGCGCCGACCACTCCCGGGACAGCCCCCCACCCCGACCGCTCTCCTCCTCTGGGCAGGTCACCGCCTCCCCCCTCAACTTCCTACCCCTTGGGCATGGCTCACATGGGATGGAATACTTGTGTCCCTCCTAGGTCCTGAGGAGAATTAACCCCATCACTGCCAGACCCAGGACAGACCTTGAGGGTCAAATCCAACTGTTCGGCCCGATTCTGAGTCCGGATCTTAAAAATGGCAAAAGGAGGTTTTGACACTACAACGGCCAGGAAAGACTGCAGCCGCCAAAAAGGACTGTCGTGGTTTGGCTTCAGACGGCAACAAAGGACCACGTGCAGCCGCTCACACACAACAGAGCCCTCACGGCCACGCGGCCGGGAGGGGAAGATGGGAATAAAAAGGCAAAACTCGTGGGTTGAGACAAAGGCAATTTTAACGGAACAGAACAAAGAGCAATAACAACAACAATAACAGAGGGATATACAACCGCGATCACGATACCGCTGCTCGATACCGCCGCGCGCCGACCACTCCCGGGACAGCCCCCCACCCCGACCGCTCTCCTCCTCTGGGCAGGTCACCGCCTCCCCCCTCAACTTCCTACCCCTTGGGCATGGCTCACATGGGATGGAATACTTGTGTCCCTCCTAGGTCCTGAGGAGAATTAACCCCATCACTGCCAGACCCAGGACAGACCTTGAGGGTCAAATCCAACTGTTCGGCCCGATTCTGAGTCCGGATCTTAAAAATGGCAAAAGGAGGTTTTGACACTACAACGGCCAGGAAAGACTGCAGCCCCAAAGTCTGGGTGGCATTGCAAGCAGTTCCCAGAGAAGCTCCAAAAAATTGACAGTTCTTCTTGCCCACACTTTGACTTGGAGAGTCACCTCCGGCCGTTTAGCCCCTTTCTGAGCCCGGACCTGAAAAATGGCAAAAGGTGGTTTTGACACTACAATGGCCAGGAAAGCCTGCAGGCCCAAAGTCTGGGTGGCATTGCAAGCAGTTCCCGGAGAAGTTCCCAAAAATTGACAGTTCTTCTTGCCCACACTTGCACTTTGAGAGTCACCTCTGGCCGTTCGGCCCGATTCTGAGTCTGGATCTTAAAAATGGCAAAAGGAGGTTTTGACACTACAACAGCCAGGAAAGCCTGCAGCCCCAAAGTCTGGCTGGCATTGCAAGCAGTTCCCAGAGAAGCTCCATCAAATTGACAGTTCTTCTTGCACACACTTTGACCTTGAGGGTCAAATCCAACTGTTCGGCCCATTTCTGAGCCCGGACCTGAAAAATGGCAAAAGGTGGTTTTGACACTACAACGGCCAGGAAAGCCTGCAGGCCCAAAGTCTGGGTGGCATTGCAAGCAGTTCCCAGAGAAGCTCCATCAAATTGGCAGTTCTTCTTCAACATGCTGAATCCATCGGGATATGAGGACACCATGGAGAGACCATGAAGACATTATGGGGAAACCGTGGCAACATGAAGACACTATGGGGACTCCATGGGGATACGGTGGTTTAACAGTGGGGATATGTGTACACCATGGGGACACCATGGGGACTCCATGAAGACACTGTGGGGACATGAGGACACCATGGGGACCCTGTTGGGACACCAGGGGGATATGAAGACACAATGGAGACACCATAGGCACTCCATGAGGACACCCTGGGGACACCTTGGGGACACTATTGGGACACCATCTGAACATGAGAACACCATGGGGACTCCTTGAGGATACAGTGGATACACCCTGAGGACATCATTGGCACACCATGGGAATACCATATGGACACTATGAGGACATCATGGGTACACCATGGGTACACTGTTGGGACACCATGGGGACATGAGGACACAACGAAAACACCATTGGGACTCCATGAGGAAACCAAGGAGACACAGCTGGGACATGGGGACACCCTGGGGACACCAAGGGGACTCCATGAGGACACGGTGGGGAAACCGTGGGGACATGAGGACACCGTTGGCACACCTTGAGGACACTGTTGGGACACCATGACGACATCATGGGTATGCCATGGGGAAATGAGGACACCATGGAGAGTCCATGGGGACACTATGGGGAAGCGGTGGGAACATGAGTACACCATGGGGACTCCATGAGGATACGGTGGGGAGACTGTGGGAACATGAGGACACCGTGGGCACACCTTGGGGACAGTGTTGGGACAATATGGGGACATGAGGACAGCATGGGGACATCATGAGGACTCCATGAGGACACCATGGGGACTTCCCGAGGATACAGTGGGGACACAGTGGGGACATGAGGACACCATGGGAACACCATGGGGATTTCATGATGACACCGTGGGGACATGAGGACACCATGGGGACACTGTTGGGACACCATGGGGACATACAGACACAATGGAGACACCATGGGGACTCCATGAGGACACCATGTGGACTCCATGGGGACACCCTGGGGATTCTATGGGGACTCCATGAAGACACGGTGGGGACACCTTGGGGACACTGTTGGGACACCATGGGGACACCATGGGGACATTATGGGGATGGGAGATCCTCACGGGGACACCGTTGGGATACCATGGAGACATAAGGACACCGTGGGAACACTGTGGGGACAACATGGGGACACCGTGGGGACATGAGGACACCATGGGGACTCCATGGGGACACCCTGGGGATACTATGGGGACTCCATGAGGACACATGGGGACACCTTCGGGACACTGTTGGGACACCATGGGGACATAGGGGCACCATGGGGAGACCATGGGGACACTATGGGGAAACCGTGAGAACATGAGGACACCATGGGGACTCCACCGGGATACAGTGTAGACATGAGGACACCATGGGGACACTGTTGGGACACCATGGGGTCATGAGGACAGAATGGAGACATCATGGGCACTCTATGAGGACACCATGGCGACACAGTGGGGATATGAGGACACCATGGGGAAACCATGGGGACTCCATTAGGAGACTATCGGGACTTGAGAATACCATGGGGACACAATGACGACATCATGGGTGCACTATGGGGACATGAGGACACCATGAGGACACAATGGGGAAATCATGGGAACATGAAGACACCGTGGGGACACCATGAGGCCACCATGGGGACATCATGGGGATGGGAGATCACCACTGGGACACCATGGGGACACCGTGGAGACATCATGAGGACACCATGGGGACGTAGTGAGGACATGAAGACACTGTGTGGACACCGTGAGGACACTGTGGGGACATGAGGACAGCATGGGGACACTGTGGGGAAACCATGAGCACGCAATTGGGACAAGAGGACACGAAGGGGACAACCTGCGGACAGCATGAGGACATTGGGACAAAATGGGGACACCGTGGGGACATGAGGACAGCATGGGGACACTGTGGGGACACCATGTTCACACCTTTGGGACAAGAGGACACCAAGTGTACGCCGTGGGGACACCATGGCAACATGGGGACACCATGAGGACATCATGGTGCACCATGGGCACACCATAAGGACAGCATGGGGACACCGTGGTGACATGAGGACATGGTGGAGACAGCATGGGGACACCATGGGGATGGGACATTACCATGAGTACACCATGGGGACACCGTGGGGACATGAGGACACCATGGGGACACCACGAGGACATCATAGGTACACCATTGGGACATGAAGACACCATGGGTACACCATGGGGACATGAGGACACCATGGGGACACCACGAGGACATCATAGGTACACCATTGGGACATGAAGACACCATGGGTACACCATGGGGACATGAGGACACCATGGGGACACCACGAGGACATCATAGGTACACCATTGGGACATGAAGACACCATGGGTACACCATGGGGACATGAGGACACCATGGGGACACCACGAGGACATCATAGGTACACCATTGGGACATGAAGACACCATGGGTACACCATGGGGACATGAGGACACCATGGGGAGACCATGAGGACACTATGGGGAAACCGTGGGAACATGAGGACACCCTGGGAACACCATGGGGAATCCGTGAGGACAGGGTGGGGACACCGTGGGGACATGGAGAAACCTCGGGGACACCGTAAAGACACTGTTGGGACACGATGGGAACATGAGTACACCATGGGGACATCATGGGGACACCATGAGGTAACCATCAAGACATGACGATGGCATGGGGACACCATGAGGAAACCATCGGGACATCAGAACACCATGGGAACACCATGAGGACACCCTGGGTACACCATGGGGACATGAGGACACCATGGGGACACCGTGGGGACATGAGGACACCATGGGGACACCGTGGGGACATGAGGACACCATGGGGACACCGTGGGGACATGAGGACACCATGGGGACACCGTGGGGACATGAGGACACCATGGGGACACCGTGGGGACATGAGGACACCATGGGGACACCGTGGGGACATGAGGACACCATGGGGACACCGTGGGGACATGAGGACACCATGGGGACACCATGGGGACACCATGAGGAAACCATCGGGACATCAGAACACCATGGGAACACCATGAGGACACCCTGGGTACACCATGGGGACATGAGGGCACCATGGGGAGACCATGAGGACAGCATGGGGTAATTGTGGTGACGTAAGGACACAATGGAGATGCCATGGGGACTCCATGAGTACACCATGGGGACACCGTGGGGACATGAGGACACCATGGGGACACCTCAGGGATATGAGGACAGCGTGGGGACACACTGATAACACCAAGTGGACAAAAGGACACCATGAGGACATCATGGGGACACCATGAGGACACCATGGGGACATGAGGACACTGTGGGGACACAAGGGGGACAGCATGGGGACACCCTGGGAACACTGTGAGAACACCATGGGGACATCATGGGAACGGGAGATCATCACGGTGACACCATGGGGACACTGTGGGGACATGGGGATACCATGGGGACATCAAGGGGAGACAATAAGGAAACCATCGGGACATGAGGTCACCATGGGGACACCACGAGGACATCATAGGTACACCGTTGGGACATGAAGACACCATGGGGACACCATGAGAACATTGTTGGGACAACATGGGGACACCATGAGGACACTATGGGGACACCGTGGGGACATGAGGATAGCAAGGGGACACCATTGGGAAAAGAGGACACCGATGGGACACCATGGGGACATGAGGACACCATGGGGACACCATGGGGACATGATGGGGACACCATGAGGAAACCATCGGGACATGAAGACACCATGGGGAGACCATGGGGACACTAAGAGGAAACCATGGGAACATGAAGATACCATGGGGACTCCATGAAGATATGGTGGGGACACAGTGGGGACATGAGGACACCATGAGGACATAAAGACACAATGGAGACACCATGCGGACTCCATGAGGATCCCATGGGGACACCGTGGGGATATGAGGACACTATGGGGAAACAATGAGGACACCATGGGGACTCCATGGGGGCACCGTAGGGACTCCATGGGGATACTGTGGGGACATGAGGACACCATGGGGACACCATGAGGACACCCTGGGGACAGCATGGGGACATGTGGACACGGTGGGGACATGATGGGAAAACCATGAGGAAACCAGTGATAAAAGAGGACACCATGGGGAGACCATGAGGACACTATGGGGAAACCATGAGAACATGAGGACACTGTGGGGACTCCATGAGGATACGGTGGGGACACAGTGGGGACATGAGGACACCATGGGGACACCATGGGGAAACCATGGGGACTTCATGAAGACACCGTGGGGACATGAGGAAACCATGGGGACACTGTTTGGGACACCATGGGGACATGAAGACACAATGGAGACACCATGGGGACTCCATGGGGACACCGTGGGGACACCTTGGGGACACCACGGGGTCATGAGGACACCATGAGGACACAATCATAATACCATGGGGACTCTATGAGGACATGAGGAAAACATGGGGACACCACGGGGACAGCCTGCGGACACCATGGCGACATGGGGACACCATGAGGACATCATGGATGTACCATGGAGATATAAGGATACCATGGGGACAGCATGAGGACACCATGAAAACACCGTGGGGACACCATGAGAACATGAGGACATTGTGGGGACACCACGGGACACCATGGGGTCACTATGGGGACACCATGGGGACATGAGGATACAACGGGGACACTGTGAGGACACCATGGGGACATGAGGACACTATGGGGACACCATGGGGACACCATGAGGACATCATGGGGATGGGAGATCCCTATGGGGACACCATGGGGACAGCGTAGGGACATAGGGACACCATGGGGACACCATGAGGCTACCATGGGGACATCATTGGGACAGAAGATCATCACGGGGACACCATGGTGACATGGGGACACCATGGAGACACCGTGGGGACAGGAGGACACCGTGGGGACACCATGGGGACACCATGAGAACATTGTTGGGACACCTTAGGGACACCATGAGGACACCATGAGGACACTATGGGGACACCGTGAGGACATGAGGATAGCATGGGGACACCATGGGGACACCCTGAGGACACCATGGGGACATCATAGGGACGGGAGATCATCACGGGGACACTGTGGGGATACGGGGACCCCATGGGGACACCGTGGGGACATGAGGACACCGTTGGGACATCATGGGGACACTGTGGGGACATGAGAACACCGTGGGGACACCATGGGGACACCATGAGGACACTATGGGGATGCCATGAGGACACCATGAGGACACCATGGGGACATCATAAAGACATGAGGACACCATGGGGACACTATGGGGACATGTGGACTTGATGAGGACACCATCATGATACCATGGGGACTCCGTGGGGACATAGGGACACCATGAGGACACCATGGGGACACCATGGGACGGAAGATCATCACGGGGACATCGTGGTGACATGGGGACACCATGGAGACACCGTGGGGACATGAGGACACCGTTGGGACTCCATGGGGACACCATGAGAACATTGCTGGGACATCTTGGGGACACCATGAGGACACTATGGGGATACCGGGAGCACATGAGGATAGCATGGGGACACCAGGGGGACACCATGGGGACACCATGGGGACATGAGGACACCATGAGGACACCATGGGAACATCATTGGCACGGAAGATTATCACGGGGACACCCTGGGGACACGGGGACCCAATGGGGACACCGTGGGGACATGAGGACACCTTTGGGACATCATGGGGACACTGTGGGGACATGAGGACACCATGGGGACACCATGGGGACACTATGGGGACGCCATGAGGACACCATGGGGACATCATAAAGACATGAGGACACCATGGGGACACTATGGGGACACCATCAGGACACCATTGTCACACCTTGAAGACATCATTGGGACACCACGGGGACACTATGGGGACACCGTGGGGACACCGTGGGGACGGGATATCACTACAGGGACACCATGGTGACACTGTGGGGACATGGGGACACCATGAGGACACCATGAGGACACCATGGTCACACCATGGGGACATGAGGACACTGTGGGGACACCATGGTGACATCATGAGGACATCATAGGTACACCATGAAGACACCATGGGGACACCGTGGGGACACCATGGGGACACCATGAGGACAACATGAGAACATTGTTGGGACACCATGGGGACACCATGAGGACACTATGGGGACACCATGAGGCCATTGTGGGGACACCATGAGGACACTATGGGGACACTGTGGGGACACCGTGGGTACACCATCAGGACATGAGGACACCATGGGGACACTGTTAGGACACCGTGAGGACACCATGGGGACATGTGGACACTGTCGACACCATGGGGGCACCTTGGGGAAATGAGGACACCGTGGGGACACCATGGGGAAACCCTGCAGCCACCATGGGGACATCATGGGGACGGGAGATCACTACGGGGACACCATGGGGACACCGTGGAGACATGGGGACACCATGAGGACACCATAGGGACACTGTGGGGACATGAAGACTCTGTGGGGACACCCTGGGGACATGAGGACACTATGGGGACACCCTGGGGACACCCTGAGGATACCACGGTTACATGGAAACACCATGAGGACATCATGGGTACACCATGGGGACATAAGGACACCATGGGTAAACTATGGGGACACCATGGGGACATGAGGACACCATGAGGACATCATCAGGACAAAATGGGGACTCTGTGGGGACATGAGGAAACAGTGGGAACACCGTGGGGACATCATGGGGACACCGTAGGGACATGGGGACACCATGAGGAGACCATGGGGACACCATGGGGACACCATGAGGACACCATGGGGACATCATGGGGATCAGAGATCACTACGGGGACACCTTGGGGACACCGTAGAGACATGGGGACACCATGAGGACAGCATGGGGACACCATGGGGACGTGGACACCATGGGGACACCATGGGATATGAGGATACCATGAGGATACCATCATGATACCATGGGGACTCTGTGGGGACATGAGGAAAGAGTAGGGACACTATGGGGACACCCTAAGGACACCATGGCGACATAGGGACACAATGAGGACATCATGGTTACACCATGGGGACATAAGGACACCGTGGGGACACCATGGGGACACCATGAGAACATTGTTGGTACACCATGGGGACACCATGAGGACACTATGGGGATACCATGGGGACATGAGGATAGCATGGGGACAACGTGGGGACACCACGGGGACACCACTGGGACAAGAGGACACCCGGGGCACACCGTGGGGACACCATGGAGACATGAGGACACCGTGGGGACACGGGGACCCAATGGGGACACCGTGGGGACGTGAGGACACCGTTGGGACACCATGGGGACACCGTGGGGACACCATGGGGACAAGGGGATACCATGAGGACATCATAGGGACACCATGGGGACATGAGGATATTGTGGGTACACCATGGTAACACCATGAGGACATCATAGGTACACCGTGGGGACATGAGGACACCACGGGGACACCACAGGGACACCATGAGAACATTGTTGGGACACCATGAGGACACCATGGGGACATCATTGGGACGGATGATCATCACGGGTACACTGTGGGGACACGGGGACCCCATGGGGACACCGTGGGGACATGAGGACACCATCGGGACACCATGGGGACAACGTGGGGACATGGGGATATCATGCGGACATATGGACACTGTGGGGACACCATGAGTATACCATGGGGAAACCATGAGGACACTAGGGGGATACCGTGGGGACATGAGGACACCATGGGGACACCATGGGGACATCATTCGGATGGAAGATCATCATGGGGACACCATGGGGACACGGGGACCCCATGGGGACACTGTGGGGACATGAGGACACCGTTGGAACATCATGGGGACACTGTGGGGACATGAGGACACCGTGGGGACACCATGGGGACACCGTGGGGACAAGGGGATACCATGAGGACATCATAGGGACACCATGGGGACATGAGGATATTGTGGGGACACCGTGGGGACACTATGGGGACATGTGGACACGATGAGGACCCCATCATGATACCATGGGGACTCCGTGGGGACATGTGGAAACAGTGGGGACACCATAGGAACACCATGGAGACAACGTGAGGACACTATGGGGACACCATGGGGACACTATGAGGACACCATGAGGCCAACATGGGCACATCACGGGAACAGGAGATCACAACGGGGACACCATGGTGACACCGTGGGCGCATGGGGACACCATTAGGACACCATGGTCACACCGCGGGGACATGAGAATACTGTGGGGACACCATGGTGACATCATGAGGACATCATAGGTACACTATGGGGACATAAGGACACCATGGGGACACCATGAAGACACCATGGGGACACCGTGGGGAAATAAGGACACCATGGGGACACTATGAAGACACCGTGGGGACACGAGGACATCATAGGTACACCCTGAGGCCACCATGGGGCCATCATGGGGATGAGAGATCACCATGGGGACACCATGGGGACAACTTTGGGTACATGGGGACACCATAGGGACACCATGAGGACACAATCGGGACACCGTGGGGATATGAGGACATTGTGGGGACACCATGAGGACAACATGAGGACATTGTGGGGACACCATGGGGACACCATGGGGATACCATGAGGACACCATGGGGAAACCATGAGGACACTATGGGGAAACCATGGGGACATGAGGACACACTGGGGACACCATGAGGACACCATGGGGACATCATTGAGACAGAAGATCATCACGGGGACATCGTGGGGACACGGGGATATCATGGGGACACGAGGACACCGTTGGGACATCATGGGGACACCGTGGGGACATGAGGACACCGTGGGGTCACCATGGGGACAATGTGGGGACATGGGGATATCATGGGGACACCATTGGGACATGAAGATATTGTGGGGACACCATGAGGACACTATGGGGACGCCGTGAGGACGCCATGAGGACACCATGGTGACATCATAAAGACATGAGGACACCGTCGGGACACTATGGGGACATGTAGACACAATGAGGAGGACACCATAATGATACCATGGGGACTCCGGGGGGACATGAAGAAACAGTGGGCACACCGTGGGGACACCGTGGGAATACCATGGGGACATGAGGACACCATGGGGACACCATGGAGACACCATGAGGCCAACATGTGGACACCGTGGGGACGGGAGATCACCACGGGGACACCGTGAGGACATTAGAACACAAAGGAGACACCATGGGAACACCATGGGGAAACCATGGGGACACCGTGGGGACATGAGGACACCATGGGGACATCATGGAGACACCATGAGGAAACGATCGGGACATGAGGACAGCATGGGTAAACCATGAAAACAGAAAGGGTACACCATGGGGACATGAGGACACCATGGGGAGACCATGAGGACACTATGGGCACACTGTGGGGGCATGAGGACTCAAAGGAGACACCATGGGGACACCATGTGGACACCGTGGGGACATGAAGACATCATGGGGAAACCATGGGGACTCCATGAAGACACCGTAAAGACACCGTGAGGGCATGAGGACACCGTGGGGACACCCTGGGGACACTGTTTGGACACCATGGGAACATGAGGACACCATAGGGACACCATGGGGACACTGTTAGGACACGGTGGGGACACCGTGGGAAATGAGGACACCGTGTGGACACCTTGAAGACACTGATGGGACACCATGGGAAAATTATACACCATGGGGAAAACATGAGGCTTCATAGTGATTTGGGGACACCATGAGTACATCAGGGGTACACCATGGGGACATGAGGGCATCGTGGGGACACCATGGGGACAGCATAGGGACAGCATAGGGACACCATGAGAACACTGTGAGAATACCATGGGGACAGCATAGGGACAGCATAGGGACACCATGAGAACACTGTGAGAATACCATGGGGACAGCATAGGGACAGCATAGGGACACCATGAGAACACTGTGAGAATACCATGGGGACGTCTTGGGAATGGGAGATCATCATGGTGACATCATGGGCATACTGCGGGGACATGGAGAAACCATGAGGACACCATGGGGACACCATGAAGACATCATGGATACGCCTTAGGGACATGATGTGACCATGAGGACACTATGTGCTCACTGTGGGGACATGAGGACACAATGGGGACACCATGGGGACTCCATGAGGACAATGTAAGGACACCGTGGGGACATGAGGACACCATGGGGAGACCATGAGGATACTATGGGGAAACCGTGGAGACATAAGGACACAATGGAGAGGCCATGGGGACACCATGAGGACACCATGGAGACATGAGGTCACCATGGGGAGACCATGGGGACACCATGAGGATACCGTGGGGACACGAGGACACCATGGGGACACCATGGGGACTCCATGGGGACACCGTGGGGACATGAGGACACCATGGGGACACCATGGGGACTCAATGAGGACACCATGGTGACACCGTGGGGTGATGAGGACACCATGGGGACATGAGTACACCATGGGGAGACCTGAGGACACTATGAGGAAGACACACTGGAGACACCATGGGGACACATGTGGGGACATGAGGACAGCATGGGGATAGCACGGGGATACTATGGGACCTCCATGAGGACACCTTGGGGAAACTGTTGGGACACCATGGGGACATGGGGACATCATGGGGACAGGAGATCATCACGGGGACACCATTGGGATACAGCGAAGACATAATGACTCCGTGGGAACACCGTGGGGACAACATGGGGACTATGTTGGGACACCATGGGGACATGAGGACACCATGGGGACATCATGGGGACACCATGAGGAAACCATCGGGAGATGGGGGCACCATGGGGACGCCATGAGGACATCATGGGTACACCATGGAGACATGAGGACACCATGGGGAGACCATGAGGACACCATGGGGACACAGTGGGGAGATGAGGACACCATGGGGACTCCATGAAGACACCGTGGGGACATGTCGGGGACACCGTTTGGATACAGTGAGAACATAACAACACCATGGGGACAACATGGGGACACAACAAGGACACCCTCAGGACAGCATGGGGACACCCTAGGGACATGAGGACACCGAGGGGACAATTTGGGGACACAGTTGGGACAGCATGGGGACATGAGGGCAGCATGGGGACACCATGAGGAAACCATCAGGACATCATCATGGGGATGGCACGGGGATACTATGGGACCTCCATGAGGACACGGTGGGGACACGGTGGGGATATGAGGACACCGTGGGGACACATTGGGAACACTGTTGGGACACCATGGGGACATGGGGATATCATGGGGACGGGAGATCATCCTGGGGACACTGTTGGAATACCGTGAGGACATAAGGACACCGTGGGAACACTGTGGGGACAACATGGGGACACAACAGGGACACCAAGACACCATGAGGACTCCATGAGGACACCATAGGAACACCATGGGGACATTAGGACACCATGGGGACACCACGGGGACTCCATGAGGATATGGTGGAGACACCATGTTGACATGAAGACACCATGGGGACTCCATGAGGACACCATAGGGACACTGTGGGGACATGAGGACACCATGGTGACAGCATGGGGACACCATGCGGACTCCATGAGGACACAATAGGGACACCGTGGGGACATGGGGACACCATGGAGACTCCATGAGCATACGGTGAGGACACCGTTGGGACATGAAGACACCATGGGGACACCATGGAGACTCCATGAGGACACTGTGGGGTCGTGAGGACACCGTGGGGACATCATGAGGACACTATGGGTAAACCGTGGGAACATGAGGACACCGTGGGGACTCCATGAGGATACGGTGGGGACACAGTGGGGACATGAAGACACCATAGGGACGCCATGGGGAATCTATGAGGACACCGTGGGGACATAAGGCCACCGTGGGGACACTGTTTGGAAACCATGGCGACATGAAGACATAAAGGAGACACCATGGGGACTCCATGTGGATACCATGGGGACACCGTGGGGACATGAGGAAATCATGGTGACACCATGGGGACACCATGGGCACTCCGTGAGGACACCGCGGGGACCTGAGGACAATGTGGGGACAGTGTTGGGACACTATGGGGACATGAGGACAGAATGGAGATACCGTGGGGACTCCATGAGGATACCATGGGGACACCGTAGGGAAATGAGGACACTATAGGGACACCATGGGGACTCCATGAGGACACCACAGGGACACTGTGGGGACATGAGGACACCATGGTGACAGCATGGGGACACCATG